>NC_139526.1:17507530-17553008 GCF_947247035.1 Vipera ursinii | reverse complement strand
GGGTTCCACCTTTTCTCCAAAGCGCCCGAAGGCAGGACAAGAAGCAACAGATGGAAACTAATCAAGGAGAGGAGCAACCTGGAATTAAGGAGGAATTTTCCTGACTGTTAGAACGTCAGTGGAACCACTTGCCTTCAGAAGCTGTGAATGCTCCAACACTGGAAGTTTTTAAGAAGAGATTGGACAACCGTTTGTCTGAAATGGTCCAAGGTTTCTTGACGGAGTGCAGCGGGTTGGACTAGAAGACCTCCAAGGGCCCTTCCAACTCTGTTTTCCTGTGGCACAGGATTTCCTGTCCGTGACTCCATCTCAGGAGGAGTGGACCAGGAGGCTGGAGAGGGACCAGCCAAACACCAGCCAAGTTCCATCTGTCGAGTGTTAAAGAGCGGTGGCTGTCTAATTCCACTTAACCGCTCCGCTTTTGTTGTCCATACGGACAGCAGTGGATGCACCGGGAGCTTAATGGCATACATGCAGCTGGGAAAACTTTCCATGGGCTAGTTCACAGCCCCTCATACCTTGTCTCATCCCCTTCGCATCTGGCCTGCGGGATTCATCACTGTTTAACTAGCTTTCCCCTGCCCCCCCCCCCCGCTCCTCACCTGCTGTTTCTCCCGAACATCACAACCCTGGGAAATTTAGAAATCCCTTCCAAAGGGAGCAGATGGCTCAAGGTCCCTTGCGTGTGGGAGCAAAAAGGAGGAGGAGGGGGGGAGGAGGAGGAGGAGGAGGGCTGTGGGCTTCTGTTCCTGATGGTCCTGGAAAACAAACACAATTCTGCGAGATAACAGCACTTCAGCCTGATAGCCAAGTGATAGTTCTTGGAAGCGAGTCAAAAACAAAAACCAATCAAACACTCGCAAACGAAATCTTCCCAGCGTCCAGTCCAGCAATTTGATTCGATTATCCCCTTTGTAACTAGTCCAGTGCGTTGTTGTGGGTTTTTATTTTTTTAAAATGCTTTTTCAGTTTGCCAACTTACCAGAAATTAAATTTATTCCAGATCGAGCAACTCTGGAAACACTTAACTTTTTTTTTTTCTCCCTTCCTTACTTCGTCTCACCTCGTGCACAAAGACGCAAGAGGGTGCACGTGTTTGTACGTGGCCCACGTTCAGGTGTGGCACAGTCTGTGGCTGGAGGTTTATTTTGAAGACTGTGTTATGTCTGTCTAGGTTTTCCTTCCCTGGAAATGTATTTCTTCGCTTTGGGTGTGTGTTTTAATTGGCAAAAGAGAGATGGTTGCAGCACAAAGTCTTAGAAATCATGATTTCTCAATGCGATGATCTCTCCTCCATAGAAGCAAATTTCAATTTCCTGTGAAGGCTGTTTAAAATAGAATGGGATAATGGGATTAAAAAGGCAGATTTAAGCTATGATAATGTGACTGGGAATATGATTCACCGTGGAACATCAGCCAAAGATGTAAGATCTGAGTTCCTTTTCTCCATCTATTCTTCCGCTTTCTTCCTCCCACCCCAAATATTTGGGGGGGGGGGATTGGAAGTTAGGGCTGGTCATCTCTGTCTTTTGCCACCGAAATGTCACATTTCTCTGACTCATCTTGCTGGATTTGTAAATCCCCAAAGCCTTGTGTGGAAATTGCTGTCGGTCCCGTCACCTCAACTGGTCCTGGGAAACAATGTGCAGAACCAAAGAGCCAGAACGACACTTTGGAAATTAAAGTCAACAGCTCAACGCTTTGTGGGTTGACCAACATCATCTCCCTGGTGTTGACAGAACTTGTCGGCAGGTGAAGACACGAAGCAGATGGCTCCTTGTGACTTCCAAAGGCACAACTCAAGCCCGTAAATGCTTTCACACACACACACACACCAAAAAGGGGGATGGATCGGGGAAAAAAAATATTTGGAGGTCTAAAAGTCCAATTCTGACCTTAGAACATTCTGCCCCAAGCTCAGGAGAACGTGAGCCTAGAACCTAGAACTAAGGAGAAATGTTCTGACAGTGAAAACCATTAACCAGTGGAACGACTTGCCTCCAGAAGTTGTGGGTGCTCCAACGCTGGAGGTTTTCACGAAGAGATTGGACAACCGTTTATCTGATATGGTGTAGGGTTTCCTGCCTGAGCAGGGGGTTGGACTAGAAGACCTCCACAGTCCCTTCTGACTCTGTTATTCTGTTTCTTTGGAGCCTCTTCCCCTGCCCATTATCCAACTCTGGGCCATGCTGTCTCTTATCTAACCATTCCCTAGACCAGGGGTAGGCAACCTTGGCTCTTTTATGACTCGTGGACTTCAACTCCCAGAATTCCGAGCCAGCCACTCTGAGGAGAAAAGGAGAGGTTTCCAAGCTGAGCCATGTTGGCTCAGGAATTCTGGGAGTTGAAGTCCACGAGTCATAAAAGAGCCAAGGTTGCCTACCCCTGCCCTAGACAGCATTAGGAGCTGTCTGCAGCCTAACTCTGCCCACTGCCAGGAGTTCGATCCTGACCAGCGCAAGGCTGACTCAGCCTTCCATCCTTCCGAGGTCAGTAAAATGAGATCCCAGGTTGTTGGGGGTGATAGGCTGACTCTGCAAACCACTTAGAGAGGGCTGTGAAGCATTGTGAAGTGGTATCTCAATCTGAGTGCTAATTACTATGGCCCTTCACCCAGTCTCCCAAAGGTCTTTCCCACAGGCCATTAATCTACCCTATCCGATCTGGCAGGCTGGACGGTTGGCCATCCCAAAGGGTGGCTGAAATTTGGAGGGACAGAGTAGTTCCTTCTCCTCCTTTGGGAACAGCCTACCCGGCAGCAGGAGGACCACGTCCCTCATTAGGATGCCGCTCACGTGCCCCTCTTTGGCCCGTTTCCCTCCTGCACTTGGAGGCCAAGCCAGTTCTCACCACTGCGACAGGCTCTTCCAGGCGGATGTAACCTTCTATTCTTCTGCCCGGCTTCTCACTAGAGAATCCGTCCCAATTAAGAGCTTCCCGGCACCATTGCCCTGGCAATGCCAATCTCTGCTGGCCAGCTCTCCCTCCTCGTCTCCTTACGCAGCTCTCAAGACTGGGGACGCCCGAACAAAGAGCCCTCAGTCCTCCTTTTGTGCAGGAGTTTCTGGCTGATTAACGGTAACATGGTGGCCCTTTCGACTCGGCAGGAATGGCGAAGACAAGGGGAAAATTCAGGCTCCCCCATAAAGGACTCAGGACGTAGGTTTGGGGGCACTCTTTTTTTTGGAAGTTGTTGTTCTCGGGGTAATTGACCACTTTCCCCCCCTTCCATGAGGGAGGTGGAGGTGTTGCTTTGGAAACGGCCCATGTTCTTAGGGGCCTTGTGTTTTTTGTCATTGCTGTTGTTGTTTTGGAGAGCTTTATTTTCCTCCGAATAGATCGTCCTTTGGTGTTCTTTCGTGGCTGAGACTAATTGGGAATCCTCAGGGGAAATTCTTGACTGATTCATGCAGAAGGAGATTTATATCAGAGAGGTGAAGCAACCAAGTTGAGAAGGAACTGGGTTCAGGGATCTGGTCCATTGAAGCAGATTGTTGGAATGATAATGACACTCCATTGACACATGTTGTGTAGATGTAGAATAGAATAGAATAGAATAGAATAGAATAGAATAGAATAGAATAGAATAGAATAGAATAGAATAGAATAGACAGATTGTAGAATAGTAATAGAATAGAATAGAATAGAATAGAATAGAATAGAATAGAATAGAATAGAATAGAATAGAATAGAATAGAATAGAATAGAATAGAATAGAATAGAATAGACAGATTGTAGAATAGGAATAGAATAGAATAGAATAGAATAGAATAGAATAGAATAGAATAGAATAGAATAGAATAGAATAGAATAGAATAGAATAGAATAGAATAGAATAGAATAGAATAGAATAGAATAGAATAGGGAGGTCTTGTAGTCCAACCCCAAGGCAGGAGTCCTTATACAATCCTGGACAAACATTTGCCCAATCTCTTCTTGAAAACCTCCAGTGATGGAGCACCCACAACTTCTGGAGGCAAGTTGTTCCAAGGATTAATTGTTCTCACTGTCAGGAAATTTCTCCTTAGTTCTGGTTGCATCTCTCCTTAAGCAGTTTCCACCCATTATTTCCTGTCTCGTCCTCAGGAGCTTTGGAGAATAAGAGCTGGAAAACAGCTCTCATTGTTCAGTCTTTATTTGTGATGGTCATTGATCATCTCACTTTCTGTTTAACAAAACAGAATAACAGTACCTTGCAGGTCTTCTAGTCCACACCCCCCCACGTCCTCCCCCCCCCCCCGCTCAAGCAGGAACTCTAAGCCCTTTCAGACAAATGGTTGTCCAATCTCTTCTTAAAAGCCTCCAGTGATGGAGCACCCACAACTTCTGGGGGCAAGTCGTTCTACCAATTAATTGTTCTCCTTAGTTCTAGGTTGCTTCTCTCCTTGCTTAGTTTCCATCCGTTGCTTCCTGCCCTGCCTTCTGGTGCTTTGGATTATAGGTTGACCCCCCCTCCCCCTTCTTTTTTTGTAGCAACCCCTCAAATATTGGAAGACTGCTACCTTGTCACACTAGTCCTTCTTTTCACTAAAGTAGACATGCCCAATTCCTGCAACTGTTCTTCGTATATTTTAGCCTCCAGCCTACTAACCATCTTTGTTGCTCTTCTCTGCACTTTCCCCCCCCCCCAGGGTCTCAACAGCTTCCTTATACTGCGTCCACCAAAATTGTATTTTCCCAGCACTTTTGTTAGCCATTGCTGGACAGACGGGATCCTGTTTAAGAGCAACTGAGTTGGGAAGCGAGATTGGCTGTCCTTCGAAAACTGGGTGCAGGGAGAAGGTGACGCTTCCACTTTGAACAACTTCACAGCCTTAACTTACCCACTGGTGAAAAGCATTTCCCCCGTTGGTCCCTTTCTCCTTGATGGAGCTCTCCACGGCAGAACGATGACCCGCGCATCGTTGAGAGACCGTTGGCATGTCAAACTCATCTCAGAGGCTTTTTGAAACAGGAACCATCAAGCAAGATCAATGAGCTGTAGCTGCAGTTTTTGCCGATTGCGTATTGTTGGGAGGGCTTCCACGAGACGAGGCTCAGCTCTACGGCTGGTATGTATGCCTTGTTTATCCTCTCATCAATTGCACATACCAGGCGTGGATGAAGAATCTCCAGATGGGGGAAAAATATTGTAGAGCACATCTGGAACAAGACTCGGAGGTCTTCCATCCATGGAAGAGATGGGGCTCCGTTAAAGCACCGGTGACGTCACTCGGTATAGAGAAACTGCAGATGTGGCAGCTTCAGTTGTTGCTTTGGTTTTTTTCTCATCCATCTGGCAAAGAATAAATTACTCGTGGCAAGTTGACCGATGATGCCAATCACATATAAGGCATGTTTAAGTCTCAGGGATGGCACCTGATTGCTTCCAAGCGAAGAAGCAGCGAATTACAGTATGATTCTGGATCAATTAAAGGGATGGAATTTAATAGGGAGAAACGTCACGTTTTGTATCTGGTTAGGAACAGCGTTAAGTAATTTATGGCTGTGAAATATGGAGCGTAAGGATGGGTGCTTTCGAATTGTGGTGTTGGAGGAGACTCTTGCGAGGCCCTGAAACTGCAAGGAGATCCTTGCATGTTCCAAACTGCACATTCTTTAGCGAAAATAAAAGCAGGCCAGGTTCGGTCTGATTCATTTAAGAGCCAGGAGCTTCTTTTAATTCCAACAGTGGGGGTGGGGGGAAGCCAAATTGGAGAATTGCTCCGGAGGACTTGGTCTTCTCCCAGCGATGTGTTGCATGGACACGCCGCCTGGTAACGTACCCAAGTCGAAAAATGGGAATTTTAAATGGGGTTAAAAGCTAGGCCTCTTGATCCCTGAGTAAAAGGGGAGAGGTGGAGGAGGAGGAGGAGGAGAACTAAGTTTCTCTCTGGCAAAGTCTGGATGAGAGATCCCTTTCTCCATTGTTGGTTGGCTTGGAGGCCTTTTGATTCCCATAGACAGAAGGACAATAAAGAGCCAACAATTCCTCTGGGAGAAAACTTAATCTCAGATACCAAGTCCTTTTTGAAAAGCCCGTCCTCCAAACGAGAGAGAGAGAGAGAGAGAGAGAGAGAGAGAGAGAGAGAGAGAGAGAGAGAGAGAGAGAGATAAAAAAAATAAAAATAAAAGAACTCGGTGAAAAAGAGTTTTGGGTCCCCTGAATCGGCTGACACCTGATTCTCATGCCTCGGGCATTGATTGTTCAGGCCCATCCCCTCTTCTGAATGTGAGGCTTGTTTTCTGAAAGGCTAATGGAAAGAGAGGGTGCTGGGTGTCAAGGGGGCTTCATTTCCTCTCTCTCCAGCTACGCCAAACTCTTCGCTTTGTTCCAGGCCAGGCCTGAAAGCAGAGGGGAAAAAAAAACGAAAGCCCAGGAGGAGAATGAGAGAACAAGGGCCGGGATGTCTGAAGCGGCTGTGGGCCATTGTGGAAAGAAAAATGGGTCAGGGGTGTTGGATGACTTGGAGAAGGCACAAGGCATCGAGGCATCTTCTTCATTTCTGCCCTAGTAGCTGCAGTCGTGCATCTTTGCTAGCAGAATTCCTGGGATTTTGCCCAGCCCCAACCTGACTCCTTCCTTCTGTCCGTTTTCCTTTGCAACAGGAGACTTCGTCCTTGGGGCTCTCTCAGATTGGCTGCTTTCTTGTAGATGTTTCATGACCCAATGAAGTAACATCATCAGTGCTGGAAGGGAGTGGGGTGTGAAGGGAGGAAGAAGAGGAGGAGGAGGAGGAGGACTGTGGGGTCCTTGGTGCTCTCTGAGCTTGGTTTTCTTGCAGACATTTCATGACCCAACTAGGTGACCTCATCAGTGCTAGAAGGGAGAGGGTTTGAAGAGTTAACTTAACTCTTCCACTACCATCCTTGATTTGATTTTTCAGCATTTATCAAATCTTAGTGTGTTTTCAATTCAGCATTGGAAGGGCCAAGGGACACCACTGTTGGGCTGTGTTTAAGGCAAGGGTCTTCCAACTTGACCCTTTTATGATTTCTGGACTTCAACTCCCAGAATTCCTCAGCCAGGCATGCTAGCTGAGGAATTCTGGGAGTTGAAGTCCACAAGTCATAAAAGGGCCAAGTTGGAAGACCCCTGGTTTAAGGCATCAACTGGTCTTACTTTCGCTTTGTTTATATGGCTAACTCTGAGAAGCTTTAGCCTAGCTGAGGCAGCCCTTTGCATGCTAGGCAGACAATTGCTGTTTCTGTTTATTACTATTATTATTATTATTATTATTATTATTATTATTATTATTATTATTATTATTAATGATAATGATAACAACAAACAACAACAACAACAACAACAACAACAATAATAATAATAATAATAATAATAATATTCCCTTAGGGAGAGAGTGACTTCGGCTTTTAATCCTGTTCTTCAATCAGTAAATCAATAATTCTACCAAAGTTGGTCCAGCATGAGGAATCAAAGCCATTGCCATTTAGTTTTGGGAGGGCTTTTTTTCCTTTTTTTTCTGACAAAATAACTTTTTTTAAAACAAAGTTTCTTTTGTTGGGTTTTGACTTCTTTCAGCGATTTGACTCTTGCTGCTTTATGGCTCTCGGTTTTTTTGGCCTGTTTCTTTGGGTTAATTAGTTGTCGCTGGATTGCTAAATTTATTCTTCAATAGAAGGCAGATGTTTGTTTATGGAAAAATCTGCTTTCTGTGTTACATCGGGTGTTGCTGGAAATGCAAAATGCAGATGGCTGGATGGAAATGTCATCGAAACAGCTTTTCCTTCATTGCTTAGATCAGCAAAGAAGGGCTTTTGAGAGGAATCCCTCTAGGAAGAGAACCGTGTTAGGTTCTGGTAGCCAAAAAACAGAAGCCCGGTAGCACTTTTTCTAAAAAATAAAAAAATGATGGAAAGGTATCCATTTTGGTGAGCTGCAGCTCAGCAAGATTCAGGAGACGCAGCCAACAAAATTTGGTGCCTTTGATTAAACATTTGGATGCGTTCGAAGAAATAAACTGTAACATACAGTACAAAAATTGCTAGAATAGAATAGAATAGAATAGAATAGAATAGAATAGAATAGAATAGAATAGAATAGAATAGAATAGAATAGAATAGAATAGAATAGAATAGAATAGAATAATAGAATAGAATAGAACAGAACAGAGTAGAATAGAATAGAATAGAATAGAATAGAATAGAATAGAATAGAATAGAATAGAATAGAATAGAATAGAATAGAATAGAATAGAATAGAATGCAGTAGAGGGAATTATAAACCAATCGGGAGTTTTGGACGTTTCCTTGTATCATTGGAAACAGTTCCACATTACTTTAAAAAAAAAAGTTTCAATTCTGACCCAATTAAAAACATGCGGATAACTTAGACTAGTTTAAGAATGTTTATTAAAACAATGTCATGATAGTTCTTTATTTTGGAGGGATGGGTAAAATATTATTTTTTATTCTTTTCAAATATAAGCTGCCCAGAGTGGGGTCAGCAGCTATGAAATCAAATCAAATGGGGTTAATTAATAAAAATGAAGAGCGAAATGAAGTGGAAGCCAGCCCCTCCTTGGAAGCCTGGTTGCTAGACTTTCTTTATCCCTTCCCCACACGGATTTCTTCCAAGTGTTTATTTGTATGTGGTTAAAAGATTAAACAACGTTTTCCCCAGGGAAAAAATAGGAGGGATTTTTATCCTTGGTTAGCCATGAGGAACACATTCCATGACAATGACAGTTTTGCATGCTTGAGGTTTTTTACTGGACTTTTCAGTAAAATGTACATATATACTTATATGCATATATACATAGATATATACATCTACCGCCCCCCTCTCTCCTTTTTAGAAAACCAGCAAACCACTATGGCACCCGAGCCACAGCACGGATTGCATCTGAAACGATCAATTCCATCACGAAGGAATTTCATTTAAACACGCCTCTCGCCTCGCCTTGACTCAAATCTGAACTGCTGGCCTGGATGGTTATGTTCACCCAATGTGCTAAAGCCGTATCATTGCTTAGTTAGGGCTTGAAGCATTGCATCTTGGTTAACAATCAAGTTTGGGGTAGTGGTTAAGGAGCTGGGGCCGAGAAACCAGGAGACGGTGAGTTCTAGTCCTGTCTTAAGCATGAACGACGGCTGGGGTGACTTTAGGCCAATCACTAGGAGATGGTGAATTCTAGTTCTGCCTTAGCCATAGAAGCCGGCTGGGTAACCTTTGGCCAATCACCAGGAGATGGTAAGTTCTAGTTCTACCTTAGATACGAAAGCTGGCTGGGTGACCTTTGGCCAATCAATCACCAGGTGACTGTGAGTTCCAGTCCAGCTTTAGGCTTGAAATCTAACTGGGTGACTTTTGGCCAGTCTCTTCCCCCCCCCCCATCTCTCTGCCTACCCCACCTCACAGGATTGTTGTTGTGGGGAGAATAAGAGGGGGGGAGGAATATTATGTATGTTCACCGCAATAAAGTTGAAAGTCTAATCAATAAATTAAATAAATAAACCAGACTGATGGCTTAGGACTGTCCAAACCAGTTCCACATCTGAGAAGACCGGCGTTCCTCAGCCACATACGCGGATGGAAACAAAAATGTTGGAGATCGATTAAACCGTCTGCCCAGCTTTGGTGGCGGCCCCCTTTATTTGTTCTTCCACCCCGATGTGAAAAGTCAGCTTGAGTGACATGCATGAGAAACCTCTCTCTCTCTCTCTCTCTCTCTCTCTCTCTCTCTCTCTCTCTCTCTCTCTCTCTCTCTCTGTGTGTGTGTGTGTGTGTGTGTGTGTGTGTGTGTGTGCCCTCCCACCACTTGCTTTCACAGAGCCTCAAAGCTTTCTTTGGACCTGTTGTGTTGCTGTCGCCCTTTTCTCTAGGCCAGAATGGGGTAACTAAGAAGGTTGCGGGTGTTGCTGGGGATGGAAGAATGCTGAAGGGGAAGGGCAGAGAGAGAGAGAGAGAGAGAGAGCAAGAGAGACAGAAAGAGAGAGAGAGAGAGAGAGGGAGAGAGAGCAAGAGAGACAGAGAAAGAGTGATTGGTGATTGGCCCAAAGTCACCCAGCCAGCTTCCATGACTAAGGTAGGATTAGAACTCATGGTCCCGTGATGACTGGCCCGAAGTCACCCAGCCGGCTTTCATGCCTAAGGCGGGACTAGAACTCACCGCCTCCTGGTGACTGGCCCAAAGTTCATCCAGCTGGCTTTTCACAGCTAAGCCAAGAACAGAAAGTGTGGGAAAAGGAACTCAAAGCAAGCCCATCCTTGGTTTTATGGAGTGTGAAGAAGCGAGGAGAGAAACTTGACGGAGGGTGTGTGTGTGTGTGTGTGTGTGTGTGTGTGTGTGTGTGTGTGTTAAGAGATTGTTATTCTACCCTAGAACAACAAAAAGCAGAGGTGTCCACAGAAGGGGTCACGGAAGACAAAGGTAGTCCATTTAGCGACCGTTCAAAGTTACAGCGGCACCGGTGGGGGAAAATTTTTTTTGGCATGACCGTTTTTCACACTTACAACCGTTGCAGTTCACCTGATCAAAATTCAGAGGCTTGGCAACTGACTCACATTTATGATGGTTGCCGCGTCCCCCGGGCTCAAGTGATCCTCCTTTTGGCAACCTTCTGACAAGCCAAGTCAAGGGAGGAAGATCTGCCTGTTGACGTCCCTCAAGCCCACTTCAAACTTCCTGCCTGAGACAGGGGGAAAACAACAACAACAACCCAGGCTTTGCACACATGTGTCTCCAACCTATTGTTCCTCCCCCCCCCCACTTCTTTGCATTGTTTCCACCACCCCACCTGTTTTTGTTCTAATCCTGGGTTTGCAAAAGCTTCTGAAGTCGGGCGGGCGGGGCGGGAGAAGCAGGGCTGAGGGTGGTGAACTGGTTCCTTTGTCTGGATGAAAGTCGAAGGGGGCACGGGCAGGGCAGAGAGGCCTCCGAGCCAGCCCCCAAAATAACCCCAGACACACGGGCCTTGGGGGTGTGTGTGTGTGGCACGAGAGGGTGGGTGGGTGGGGAAATGTTTGAAGGAGAGCCAGAGGAGCAGGTGGCTCCGGGGTGTGAGATTTCGGGGTGTGAGATTTCGAAGGCCACCGCTGGGTGGGAGGGAGGCCAGCTTGCCCCTTTGACTTGCAAAGTGTGCTTCCCAGGCTCCCCACGGGCTGGGAAAGGAAGTCCCCTGTCGCCCGCCCCTCATTAAGGCCGCGGGCTTTCTGCCCCAGGGACAGGAGGGGCTCGTCGCCCGGCGGGTGAAATGTCCCACCTTGAGAAGGAGCGGCCGTTTGTCTCCCTAAAGACCCGCAGAGAGGCCTTCCCAGGCGCTGCTGGTTCCCATCAGCTCAACTGCCCCTGTTTCCCCCCCCCCAAGAGGACAAACGGGCATCTTTGGTTCGTGTCCCCCATCTCACCCCTGCCCTGCTGGCTCACCTTTTCCCAGTGGAACCAGCTTGGCCAGTTGGACTGATGATACCCCCCTCCCCAATGATAGCAGTGACCCCTTTATGTAAGTGGCTGTTTTTCCGGTCATAGCCATTTTCTTTTGAGATGATGTTCATGATTCCTTCCTTCCTTTGCCTCTCTCCCTTCCTTCCTCCCTTCCTTCCTTTCTTCACCTTCTTTCCTTCCTCTGCCTCTCTCCCTTCCTTCCTCCCTTCCTTCCTTCCTTCCCCTTCTTTCCTTCCTCTGCCTCTCTCCCTTCCTTCCTTCCTTTGCCTCTCTCCTCCCTCCCTCCCTCCTTCCTTCCTTCCTTCCTTCCTTCCTCTGCCTCTCTCCTCCCTCCCTCCCTCCTTCCTTCCTTCCTTCCTTCCTTCCTTCCTTCCTTCCTTCCTTCCTTCCTTCCTTCCTCTGCCTCTCTCCTCCCTCCCTCCCTCCCTCCCTGAGTTCCAGGTTGCTTCTCTCCTTGATTGGTTTCCATCCACTGCTTCTTCTCCTGCCTTCAGGTGCTTTGGAGGACAGCTTGACCGCCGCCCCCCTCTTATTTGGGGCAGCCCCTGAGATACTGGAAGGGGACCTGACTATCTTCCAAATCAATCCTGCTGGGGAAAAGAATGGACAGTCTTCGGCCCGTTGTCGTCGGGGCCTCGGCTCAGGGTTCAGCAGACAGTCATCTGGCACAGCCCCAGCCAAAATCCCAACGTGAGGCTGGGAGGGGAAATCTGGGGGGGGGGGGGGGCGCCGGCTGGGATCCAGCGTCTTCTCTCTGGGGAGCTGTACTCAGATGAAACAATTAGTCCAAGCGGAAGTTCTCTTTCTGTCCCACTGAAGTGGCCGGCGCTGTTGTTGGCAGCCACGCTTTCCTTTCCAAAGCCTGTGCCACTGAATGCCCGGCCACCAGCCCGCCCCTCCCTCCCTCCCGGCCCCTGCCTCCAGCCAAAGGGGAAAGGGAGGGAGGGGCTCGTCTGCAGTCCATTTATAGACAGACTCAAAGAGGTGTGGGTGTGGTGGGGGGGCTTGGTGGTGGGGACACTCCGCAGGCCTGGAATCCTCAGAACCGGACTGACCATCCACTGCTGGCAATCTGGTGCAGCCAGGGCCAAGAGCTGATCAGCAGGGCAGGAAAGGGAGAAGCTGGAGAAGCTAAGTTCTGCCTGATGCATCTCTAGAGCCAAGACACCAAGATAGAGCCTGGCCTATCTCGAGTAGGGGCACCCTTGCATTTAAAGGAATAACAGAGTTGGAAGGGACCTTGGAGGTCTTCTAGCCCAACCCACTGCTCAAGCCAGAGACCCTTTGCCATTCTTAAAAACCTCCGGAGATGGAGCACCCACCACGCTCCGTTCCACCGATTGTCCTCACTGTCAGGAAACATTCAGCCACCTTTAGGAAGCCACATCTGCTCATCCGGCTGCCCCAGGCATGCAAATGGCTGGCTTTACCAGCGAGCGAGCGGCCTGCACTTAAGATGGGACGGCACGGGGCTCAGAAGGATGCCAGCTCCAGGGGGCAACTGGCAATGCCTCAGGGACCCCCTCCCCTTTGCAAGCCGGCCCATCAACAACAACGTCCTTCTCCAGTGAGCCCAGTGTCACCCCTTCCCATTTGGCATCAGGCCTGGCAGATAACTCTCTCTCTCTCTCTCTCTCTCCTTTTTCTATTTCTCTCTCTTTTTCTCTCTCTTTTTCTCTCTTTTTCTCTCTCTTTTTCTCTTTTTTTCTTTCTCTCTTTCTCTCTTTTTTTTCTATTTCTCTCTCTTTCTCTCTCTCTTCTTTTTCTATTTCTCTCTCTTCTTTTTCTATTTCTCTCTCTCTCTTCTTTTTCTATTTCTCTCTTTCTCTCTCTCTCTTCTTTTTCTATTTCTCTCTCTCTCTCTTTTTCTCTCTTTTTTTCTCTCTTTCTCTTTTTTCTTTTTTTTCTTTTTCTATTTCTCTCTCTATTTCTCCCTTTATCTCTCTTTTTCTTTCTCTTTCTCTCTCTTTTCTTTTTCTTTTTCTATTTCTTTCTTTTTCTCCCTCTTTGTTTCTCTTTTTCTTTCTTTCTCTCTTTTTTCTTTTTCTATTTCTCTCTCTTTTTCTGCCTCTTTCTTTCTCTTTCTGTTTCTTTCTCTCTCTCTCTCTCTCTCTCTTTCTCTGGAAGGGACCTTGGAGGTCTTCTAGCCCACCCCACCCACCCACCCCGCTCAAGCAGGAGACCCTATCCCATTCCAGGCAAGGGGCTGTCCAGTTTCTCCTTAGAAGCCTCCAGTGAGGAAGCCCTCCCAAATTCTGGAGGCAAGGAGTTCCGCTGGATCACTGTCCTCCCTCTTCTCCTCAACTTCCCTTGCTGTCTCTCAAGGGCAGGCAGGGGGGCCCAAAGGCTGGATTGGGGGGGGGGCAGGGAATGGGCAGCTACGGACACATTGACGCCATCCCCCACAGCTGGCCTGCTGCGATGACCAAAGGCCACTGCAATTTTGATGATGATGGGGCGGGCGAAGGGGGTTGGGGAGGGGGCCGCTGGCGTGTGAAACAGATGCTCCGACACCTTGAGGCCATGCTCTGCCTTCTCAGGTGCCAAAACCCCTTAATGGGGTGGCTTGACAGGGGTGTGCCAACTTCTTTTTTCCCAACTGCTCTGTCCCTCCCCCCCACCCCCCCCAGAGGGCGAGTTTGCATGACAATCCAGCCGCGAGTTGGCTGGCTGTTGGCTTTGCCAATAAACCGCAGATGACTCTCACCCCAGAAGCATAGACCCAGTCCAAGGATTCACCACTTCCCTCCTCTATTTACGACCGTGACTTAAGCTGCGTGATTAATGCGGGCGAAATGCTTAGCGGTTCTCTCTGCCTGTCCGTTCTTGCTTCCAATGAAGGCAGAGAAAAAGCAGCTTTGTAGATTTGCAGGGTGGCTGGGCAGGAGGTGTGTGTGTGTGGGGGGTTGTTGCATTTTTGCATCTTCCCCCCTGGGGCGGCTGAGTTGGGAGTTGGGGTCCACCAGCATGCAGAAGGCTGCAGCTCCCGACACCCAGAGCCAGGAAGGCTGCATTGGGTGCTGGGGCTTGGAAAGAGAGGCTCACTCAGTTCTGGGCAAGGTGGGGCCGGTTGGTCTGGGGGTTCCCCGTGCCTGGGAATGCAGTGGGGCAGGGACAGAGGTCATCCTAGGAGGGACTCACTCTGTGACAAATTTATTGACAAATCAATAAAAAGGAGGGCTTAGATGAGTGTTCTTCAACCTCGGCGGAATTTAAATTGGCCGGAGTCCAGTTCCAGGAAGGAAGGAAGGAAGGAAGGAAGGAAGGAAGGAAGGAAGGAAGGAAGGAAGGAAGGAAAGAAAGAAGGAAAGAGGGAGGGAGGGAGGGAGGGAGGGAGGGCAGGCTGAAAAAGAAAAAAAGAAAAGGTGAAAAAGAAAGAAAGGGAGGGAGGGAAGGGTGGAAAAGAAAGAAAAAAGGTGAAAAAGAAAAGGAGGGAGGAAGATAAAGAAAGAAAGAAAGAAAGAAAGAAAGAAAGAAAGAAAGAAAGAAAGAAAGAAAAGGTGAAAAGGAAAGGGAGGGAGGGAGGGAGGGAAGGGTGAAAAAGAAAGAAAGAAAAGGTGAAAAAGAAAAGGAGGGAGGAAGATAAATAAATGAAGAAAGAAAGAAAGAGTGAAAAAGAAAAGGAGGGAGGAAGATAAATAAATGAAGAAAGAAAGAAAGAAAGAAAGAAAGAAAGAAAGAAAGAAAGAAAGAAAGAAAGAAAGAAAGAAAGAAAGAAAGAAAGAAAGAAAGAAAGAAAGAAAGAAAAAGAACCGCGGCTTTCTCTTCCAGCCCCCCTCCCCCTTCTCTCCCCCCCCGGTCTAAGCCACGTGGGGGACCCGAGGCCATCCCCGAGGCCCCGCCCTCCGCCCCTCCCCTCCCAGCCGGGGGCGGGGGAGGTTTTAAAGGCGGGCGGCGGCGGCGGGGCGGCTGAGCGGGGCCGGCGCGATGCTGAGCAGCTGCGGGCAGAGGCTGCTGCTCTCCTTGCTGGGCTCCACGCTGACCTGCCTGCTGGTGCTGATGGGCGAGCAGCGCAGCGGGCCCGGGGCTCTCCTGCTGCGGCGGGGGCGGCCGGGCTGGGGGCCGAGCGGGGAGCCCCCCGGGCAGGAGCCCCACCCGCCGCAGCTCCGCTCCTTCGGCGGCTACTTCAGCCGGCTCAGCCGGGCCAAGAGGGAGGCGGCTGGCGGCGGGGGCGGCCACGGCCCCGCGGGGGGGAGGCGGCAGCAGCAGCCCCCGGCGCCCCCCGCCGCCCCCCGGGAGGAGATTTCGCCCCGGGACGTCTTCATCGCCGTCAAGACCACCAAGAAGTTCCATAAGGCGCGGCTGGAGCTGCTGCTGGACACCTGGATCTCGCGCCACCAGGAGATGGTAAGGGGAAGGGGCTGGGGTCTCTGTCTGTGTCTGTGTGTGTGTGTGTGTGTGTCTGTGTGTGTTTCTGTGTCTGTGTGTGTGTGTGTGTGTGTCTCTGTGTGTGTCTGTGTCTCTCTCTCTGTGTGTCTGTGTGTCTGTGTCTCTGTGTGTGTGTGTGTGTCTGTGTGTGTGTCTGTGTGTGTGTCTCTGTGTCTCTGTGTGTTTGTGTGGGTGGGTGGGTGGGTGGAGGTCCCCTTTGGAGAGGACGGGGGTGGGGTGGGGGGGCGCTGGCTTTGAACCCCTGGCTTCTCTGGCTTCCCTCCAAACCCGCTCTCCAGCTGCCGGATCGGCACTCGGGGCATCCTCAGGAGCGCCCTTTCCCGGCCGGGCCGGCGGCGCTCTGCACGAGAACAGGGGCGCTCTTGCTCTCCGGCTGCCAGGCGCTGGCAAAAGCGCGGGCGCCCGCAGCGATGGGCAGGGCGGGGAGGCGGAGGCTGCGGGCCCGCCTTGCCACGGGAGCGGGCGGCGCTAGGTGGGTGGGTGGGTGGGCGAGTCGAGGCAGGCTCGGCGCCTTCATCTCCGCCCGGCCCGCCTCTGCCCCCGGGGCTGGAAAGTGAGGAGGCACGCTCCGGCCCGCGCTGCCTGCCTGCCGCCTCCCGCCGCAGCCGGCGGAGGGGGGGCTGCAATCCGCTGGCCCGACGGAGGGGCACTCTGTGCACGCTCAGAAGTCTCTCTGGGCCGGTGGGAGCGCAGCTTCCCCTTCGCGAGGGACCGAGGGGAAGGCGGGGAGGGGTGTTTCTCCTGTAAGGAGGAGGGGGCGATCCTAGGTGAAGTCTATCTATCTATCTATCTATCTATCTATCTATCTATCTATCTATCTATCTATCTATCTATCTATCTATCTAGCCATCCATCCATCCATCCATCCATCCATCCATCCATCCATCCATCCATCCATCCATCCATCCATCCATCCATCCATCCATCCATCTATCTATCTATCTATCTATCTATCTATCTATCTATCTATCTATCTATCTATCTATCTATCTATCTATCTATCTATCTATCTATCTATCTAGCCATCCATCCATCCATCCATCCATCTATCTATCTATCTATCTATCTATCTATCTATCTATCTATCTATCTATCTATCTATCTATCTATCTTTGTCTGTCTGTCTGTCTGTCTGTCTATCTATCTATCTATCTATCTATCTATCTATCTATCTATCTATCTATCTATCTATCTATTAAATTTTTATACCGCCCTTCTCCCGAAGGACTCAGGGCGGTGTACAGGGCAATAAATATAAAAACGAAGTGCAAAAGTTAAAAAAACAATTAAATATTATATTATTAAGTCGGGGCTAAGGGGAGGGGGAACGTGGGCGCGCAAGTTGCGCAGTGTGTCAGTCGACCTGGGTGGGTGGGGAGTTGTCTGAGTGGGCTGATTGTGGGAACTCAGCTGGAATTCAGGGACGGGGGTGGGTGGGTGTCGAAGTGCTGGCTTTTAATGCAGGGACAGGAGCCATGGGGAGGGGGCTTGCCCTAAGCTGGCTGGCATCGTGGGCCCGATCCTACTTGGGGGTCAGAGTGACTTGTTTCCTTCCTCCTTCCTCAGAATTGTCCTTGCTGGGGACGGTTGCTCAATATACGCCTAGTGTTATGTCCCCTCCCCCCTTCCCCCCCCAATTCCAAGTGACCTTGTAGTAGATTATCTCAGCTGGCTGGGAACAGAGGGAGGGGAAAGCTGGTTTAAATGTAGACCTCTCCGTGTGAATGTGGTCTGGGAGTACCAAAGCTTTTAAACTGGCATTAAAAAACCGAAAACCGCATCTCATTTGGGGCATCGAAAGTGAAGGTCCAGCCTCAGCCCCCATCTTCACTTTTTTTTTTACTGGTTCTGATGGACCTCCCTCCATCCTTGCAGCAGTGAACCCATGGTCCTCATCCCAACACTGAGAACATGGGCAGTGGGGAAAGGAGGGTAGCCAGGTCACGTGTCCTATGTGCATCATTGGTTGAAGAGGGTTGGGAGGCCAATGGAGCCAGTGGAACAGCTTGCCACCAGAAGCTGTGGGTGCTTCCTCGCTGAATGTTTTTAAGGAAGACCGGACAGTCAATTGTCTGGAATGGTCTTGGAGTAGAGGACCTCTGGAGTCCCTTCCGAGTCTGTTATTCTGTGACTGTGAGTGACCTCCAGGACAGCAACTTTTTGAACCCCAGAAGGGTGAATGCTAATCTCAGATTAGGTCTTTCTGGCGATCTTAAAACCACGTTCCCACCACGGGCTAAGCTACCATTTGTTTAGCTAAGATTTAGTATATCAGCTGCCATTGTTTAGGTCTGTGCAGTGCATGACCCCGAACTAAGCAAAGCGCATTAATACTGTGTGTGTGTGGTGAAAGACAACCAGTTGATCTGTAAGGCTGCACACATAAACACACGGTGGCACAGGTGCGGTTGTGGTCAGTCTGTTTGCACTGTCCAGGTGGAACAGATGTTCAGACTCGGCCTGGATCTGAATCAGCCTGAATTTTATCACGCCCCAGCTCTGATAAAGTGGCTAAAAAGTTCACGACGCTTTCGCAAGTTGCATTTACAGGGAACGACCTGTTTCAAAGAGGTTTATGAGTTGGAACAGTGGTTAATCAATCCTTTGCCCACTATTTAGCAAACATCACCTATATAGATAGAGTGACCTTTCTCCTAAACGGCAGCCCTTTGCTTTCAGAACGCTGTCCTCTATTTTTTATTTTTATTTTTAACTTTTGCTTGGTTTTTCGTTCTCGAATTTTCCTTTGAGAAGCAAAGTTGTAAACATAAACAATTCAAATTTTTTTATCCTTCTGAAGTTATGTCATATCTGCCTCCTTTTTACATTTGCTTTTATTTTTTTTTCCCCAAGAAAATGTGGTCACCCGTGGCTATATTCACTAAGTAGACTGTTAAAAAAAAAAGCTTTGTTGGTTTCTCCAGCGTAGGAGAAGCAGAATAATAGTATTTCTCCCCAAAACACAATAAAATGCAGAGGAACAATAAGAGTGGGGGATGGCAACACCCCTCCCCTCTGCGTCGGAGCTTTAAGGAGTCGCTGAATTGTTTAAAGCCATTTTACCTTGGGAATTACGAATTCTCCCTTCATCTGAGATGCCTGTTGATTCCTCCTGGGGCCCCCTCCTCTCCTTTCTCCCCGGGGAGACGGGGCTGGGGGACCATGAAATGGCCTTTAGATCACCAGACTGAGCTTGTCAAATTAGGAACTGAAAGTCTTTCTTTAACATCAAAGAAAAAAAAAAGAGGGGGGGGAGTGGGGTGGAGAAAAGTTCTCAGGCTGGTTTAGGGTGAAAAGGTGGATGCTTCTAAGCATCCTTTGGATTGGCCTTTCCTTGGCCTTCATCTGTAGAGACGTACAGCAGAGAGGAAATAAATGTGGGCCCCTGTCCCTCTTCCCTGTGGAATGGTTGGTGCCTTCTGAGCTGGGTGGTTTTCTTGTAGACGTTTCATGACCCAACTAGGTAACATTATCATGTTGGAAGGGAGGAGGGTGTACGGGGGGGGGGAGGAGGAGGATTATGGGCTCCTTGGTGATCTCTGAGCTTGGTGGTGTTCTTACAGACGTTTCATGACCCAACTAGGTAACATTATCATGTTGGTAGGGAGGAGGGTGTACGGGGGGGGGAGGAGGAGGATTATGGGCTCCTTGGTGCTCTCTGAGCTTGGTGGTGTTCTTACAGACGATTCATGACCCAACTAGGTAACATTATCATGTTAGAAGGGAGGAGAGTGTACAGGGGGAGGAGGAGGACTATGGGCTCCTTGGTGCTCTCTGAGCTTGGTGGTGTTCTTACAGAAGTTTCATGACCCAACTAGGTAACATCAACAGTGGTGGAAGGGAGTGGGGTTTGAGGAGAGGAGGAAAAGAGTGGGGCCCTTGTGTTTTCCGAGATTGATAGATTTCATTACACACACTAGGTAACATCGGTGCTAGAAGGAAGTGGGGTTTGTGGAATAGGAGAGGAGGAGGAGGAGAAGGAAGAGGAAGAAGACTGTGGGGTCCTTGGTGCTCTCTGAGCTTGGTGGTTTTCTCACAGACGTTTCCTGACCCAACTAGGTAACGTCATCAGTCTCTTCGCTTAACCATTGTGTCGAGAAAGGTCGCAAAATGGGGCAAGTGTCACTTAACAAGTGTCTTAGTTAGCCACAGGAATTTGGGACTCAGTTGTGGCTGTAAGTTGAGGAGTACCTGTAATATTTACTGCTAAGCTTGTAAGCCGCCCTGAGTCTTCGGAGAAGGGCGGGATATAAATGGAATTAAAATAAAATAAAAAAATAAAAATAAATTTGGGGGGGGGAGGTCTTCTGTCACAGCACTGTGAGCATGGCAGCCAAGATGGACAGAGATCCACCTGGAAGCACGTCTTTATGAAGCTTCTCCTCTGCAGAGTGGTGGGACTACAGATCCCCTAATGGGGAGAGAGATGGGGAATGGTGGCTTTTCCATACCTAGAGGAGGCCAGCCTGGAGATGTTTCTGCCCCCACCCCAGCCCCGGCCCTGTAGGGTCGCTTTAGATCCATCTCCCCCCCCCATCGGATGGGTGGAGAAACTTCCCATTCTGCAGGCAAGTGGGGTGAAAAAGCGGCTTTTGCATTGCCAGCCCAGAGCTTCAGCTGCTGCTGCTGCTGCAGTTGTGGGAGGCAGCAAAAGGCCCCCATCTTGGGAACGGCTCCCCCTTTTTTCCCAGCGATTCTGCCTTGCTTTTTGGGGGGGGTGGGGAGAGGAGAGAAGTTTGTTCCACCTCGTTTGTCCTTTGGGCTTCCCAGCGCTTGGCGGCTTCGCTCTCACGCTGTCTTCCCCAGGCAGGCTAACAAAGCCTCTTTTCTCTCGGGGGCCGAGTGGAGAGTCCCCGGCTGCCGCTTGTGTGGTACTTCGGCCGTGGGAACGCCAGGGTGTGTGTGTGTGGGGTGTCATGTGGGGGGGGGAGGCAAGCTGGAGCTAGCAGTATCCAGGTCAGGTTGCACAGAGCTGAGGGGCTGAAGGGAGAGGCTGGGTGGGATTTTGGAGGGACCAAAATTGTTTTGTTGTTAGCCGCCCTGAGTCCTTCGGGAGATAGGGCGGGATATAAATCCCATTAATAAAATAAATAATAAATAAAATAAATCTCTCTTTTTGGAAAATCTCTCTTATGGGGGCAAGCAGGAGGGAGGGGATGAAAACTCCTCCCCCCCTTGCACTTCTCTTTCGAGCCCCTTTTCCCCCCACCTTCGGCCTGAGCACCTCCCGTAGCGTTTACAGCTAGTCCTCGACTCGCAACATTTTCGTTTAGTGGCCGTTCACAGTTACGACGGCACTGGAAAATGTGACTTTTGACCGTTTTTCACAGTCCCCGCGGTCACGTGATCAAAATTCGGATGGACTCGTAATTATGACGGTCGCAATGTCCAGGGCTCACCGTTGGCCACCTTCTGACAAGCTAAGCCAGGGGGGCAAGCCGGGTTCATTTAACGACCCGGTTACTAACTTATCAACTGCCGTGAATCACCTAACCGCAGCTAGGATGCAACTTTCTGTAAAAAGTGGAGTTGCCAGCAAATGCAAAGGTTGGTTTGGCCCTGGTATTTTTTCCCCCACAAGAGACGCACATGGTGCGCTTACACACCTGCCTACTAATGCTTTCCTTGATTGAAGAAATTCTTTGGCCATGGCGTTTGAGGATCACAAAAGCCTCCACAATTTTGTGGGTGCTGGTAGTGGGTTGGAAGAGGTTGATTAATGGCTTTAATGAAGCTGGGGTCTTTAATCCTCCCTCTCCAGGCCCCTTACATGCGCTCGCTCATCCATGAAATGATGGGATTCTTCCCCTAGTTCTCAACCTGGGCAACTGGAAGATGGGTGGACTGCAGCTCCCATAATTCCCCAGCCAGCCAATGGGCATTCATGAACAATGACCTGCAGAGTTTCAGCTGGCTGCCTGAGGAATTCATCTTCCAGTTGCCCAGGTTGAGAACCGGATCAAGATGTTTCTCTCGGCACTGGGGGTTGAAAGCTGAAACTTCGCAGGCCACTCTTCATGGATTCCCCAAAACCTATGGGTTGAAGAACATCTGAACGCTGCCCAGCTCGTGGCCGATTTTGGGGAAGCAGAAGTGCACGCCATGCCTTCCTCTCTGTGCAGGAAAAGCATCATCTCCAGCCAGTTCAAAGGTGGCCAAATCAGACCGAGAACTTTTGAACTCTGCTGAATTTTGCAAAGGGCCGGTAGTTAAGCATCTTGTTGAGCTGGGCTGAGCTTCTGTTTTTGCCTCTGTCCTTCCTCTTTTGGGTCTTTTCAGACTGAGATTTGGAAATTTTCAGGCGCTTGGAAATTCCCAAGGCATCACCATCTGTGACAAGTATCCTCTTTCCTGAAACAACCCCCCCCCCTTTTTTCAACCTTTTAAATCAATCTTTCCTCCCTTTTAAGGGACCCATCACCACCAGGCAGCAGTCATAGTTATTTGGCGGTTAAATATTAAATTCTTTGCCCTGTAGGTTAAAGTAGTTTTCTACCTGGATCACACATCCTGAAACTCTCTCATGCTTCGTTTGCTTGGATCAGCCAACTGGAATTAGGCTTCCTAAACCTTAGATTGTCCCCGCGGCTTGTTCTGCAAACCGCAAAGAAAACCACGGTTTAGCCCAACATGGGAAGGGTGCCTCTTTTCTGATCCTTCTGGGGGAACTAACCAGCATCAGCAAACCTTGTCAGTTTGGCCAGGATTCCCGTTGCAACCTGGTGCCCATTCAGAACAAACACTGGATATTTGTTCAGGCTGAGACTGTGGTGGGTTGGTGAGTCTGTGTTTTTGTGCTGAATGGGTGGAAATTCACCAGGACTTCCTTCCTTTGGCCCGCAAATAAGTTAAGCATTAGAGGAAGGTGTGCACTGTGTTGGCTCCTAGCAGTTGTAGAGGTGAGGGATGTTCAAAGCAGCTACAGAGTTTGCAGTTTCCAAGGTAGGCAAATGTCGGGTGCCTTTGGGCTGCCTGCCTGTTCTCTGCCTTTCTTGTTTAAGCCTTTAAAGTTATCTTCCTTCTCGGCTGCTCTGAGCGTTTAAAACAGTTATTACAAGAAGTGAAACCTCAACTTGCGTCCTTCCTTCCTGTGGTTGTAGCCTGAGCTGCAGGCAGAAGTCTCTGCTGGGAGCAGTTTTACAAACCGCAAATCAGCAAACAAGACGCGGGCTGACTTCACAGAATCTTTGGTCAAGCTGACAAAAAGCTTTTCTTTTCCTTCTAAGATGGAGAAGATAATCGATCATGGATACGTTGCAGGACATCTCGGGAGCCTGAAATGATATAGGTCACTTAGGAAAGTTTGGAGGGGCCTCCACTCTACCCCTGGCTGTGTGTGTGTGTGTGTGTGTGTGTGTGGTGTTTTTTTTTTAAAAAGAAATTCTTTTTTTAAAATTCTAGGCTGCATTGAGATAATTTCCTGTTCATTGTTTGGATACTGGTCTTTGCATTTTAGAATTTGAATTCTGTGCGGTTTAGAAAAATTAGGCTGGAGGTGGTGGTGATGATATAATGGGGATGATTATCCCCTAGCACTGATGATGTTACCTAGTTGGGTCATGAAATGTCTGCAAGAAAGCTATCATGCTCAGAGAGCACCAAGGTCCCCACAGCCCTCTCCTCCTCCTCCTCCTCCTCCTCCTCCTCCTCCTCCTCCTCCTCCTCCTCCTCCTCCTCCTCCTCCTCCCTGCAATCCCCACTCCTTTGTAGCACTGCTGAAATTCCCTAGTTGGGTCATGAAATGTCTGCAAGAAAGCAACCAAGCTCAGAGAGCACCGAGGACCCCACAGTTCTCCTCCTCCCCCCCCCCCCCGGAAGTAACTTCTGACAGAGCTTAAAAACTCTTAGCCAACAGAGAGAGGAACTGAGGCGAACCAGGAAAGTGGCGGGAAGCTCCCTTGCCAAATTCCTGATGCGGTGAAAGCTTTGCCCCGACAGGATCACACAAGCAAACCCATCCTCCTCCTGGCATTAGGGACAGAGTGTGGGGAGGCCCTTCCTGCCTGCTGCCAGGAGGGGGGTGGGTGGGCTTTCCCTGGCCTGAGCTGGCAGAGGGGCCGTTGGCTTTCTCTCCCTCATCAGGGTTGAAAGATGCAAGACCATTTCTTGGAGACAGACCCTCTTTTTCTAAGGGATCCCAGTGGATCCCAGTGCTTTTTTTCCTTAGACAAATATATATATTTTAAATGACCACACTTATATCCCTGGAAAGTTCAGGTTTGCTCCTTAAAGTGCTTCCAAATAAAAAGCCTTCCTTCCTTCCTTCCTTCCTTCCTTCCTTCCTTCCTTCCTTCCTTCCTTCCTTCCTTCCTTCCTTCCTTCTTCTCCCCCTCCCTCTTTCCTTCCTTCCTTCCTTCCTCTCCCCCTCCTTCTTTCCTTCCTTCCTTCCTTCCTTCCTTCCTTCCTTCCTTCCTTCCTTCCTTCCTTCCTTCTTCTCCCCCTCCCTCTTTCCTTCCTTCCTTCCTTCCTCTCCCCCTCCTTCTTTCCTTCCTTCCTTCCTTCCTTCCTTCCTTCCTTCCTTCCTTCCTTCCTTCCTTCCTTCTTCTCCCCCTCCCTCTTTCCTTCCTTCCTTCCTTCCTCTCCCCCTCCTTCTTCCCTTCCTTCCTTCCTTCCTTCCTTCCTTCCTTCCTTCCTTCCTTCCCCCCAGAACCCCCCAGGAGCAACGGGGTGTGGGTGAAACCCTTCTTCCAGTCTTTGCAAAGGCAGAAGACTCTGGGTTACCCCCCCTCCGCGCCCCCTCCAGCCGAAGCCGTAGCCAAGCGGCCCAAACCAGATTGGCAGCGCTGCCAACGGAGCGGGCCAAGCCCCGAGCTTTCCACCTGTGTTTGGAGTATAAACAGTAAGCCAAGCCGTGTTTATACTGTACACAGAAGCCACCGGGGTTTTTTCAGGGGGCGTGGATGGTCTGCACTGCAGCACGCACCCCAGCCTGCTTGCCTGCCTCTGCCTGTCTGCTCCAGGGCAGAAATTCTAGCTGAGGTGCGGAAAAAATTGGAAGCCGAAGCGGGCGTTGGAATGTGCTGCCCTGAAAGCAGTGCCCCCCCCAAGAGAGAGAGAGAGAGAGAGAGAGAGAGAGAGAGAGAGAGAGAGAGAGAGAGAACAAAGGTCAAGAAAGAAAGGGGTCCCCAAATTTGGGAAAAGACGACACAGGACTGGTTTGTTATGATGGGGGCGAGTCTGTGTGATGGCAGCCATCTGCATTTGCTACCCCAACTTATGGGCAAACGAGCCCGTGCAAAACCTTCGGAGCTCAAGCTGCTAGTCCTCATGTTTTGGAAGCACCGCCGCCCCCAAAGAGTTTGTTAAGCAAGCGGGCCCGATTTCACAGCCCCCCTTTTTTTTGGCCAGGTGGTCACTGGAACATGACCCGGCCAGGCTCCCTAAGCCCCAAATGGCAAATAAGACGCCGGAACCTACGCTGGGTTTCGGTGCCATTTCAAGCCTTGCAGGGGGCCAAAGATGTGATTCCTTGCTCTCCCCTTGGGCGTCTGCATTAGCTTTGTGTGGTACACAAGGGCTGGGTTCCGATTCGGTGTTTTAGTAAACAATCCCTCTTTGCAACAGTTCCAAAAGAGACGGTTTTTTCTCGCTTCGTTGGCGCAGATACCTTTCCCATACCTGGCAAGAGAGACAGCTGAAAAAAAAACCTGCACGGATGTAGCCCAGCCTGTCTCCACCTCTCCCGGGGTGCAGGACAGGAAGGGATTTGAAGGTGCAGCCGTTTGTTATCTTCCGAAGGTGGTCTGTTTTGTGATCTCAGTTTCTCCGTGGCTACTTTCGAGCGCTTTCCCCTCAAAGGCTAAGCCGTCCCTTACAGGTGTATGGACATCGTAAGGAATGAACGCAATAGGGACTGGGAAATTCATCTTATAATAATAATTATAACAAAGTTGGAAGGGACCTTGGAGGTCATCCAGTCCAACCCCCCCTGCTCAGGCAGGAAACCCTCTACCATTTCAGACAAGTGGCTGTCCAGTCTCTTCTGAAAAACGTCCAGTGTTGGAGCATCCACCACTTCTGGAGGCAGGTTGTTCCACTGGTTAATTGTTCTAACAGTCAGGAAATTTCTCCTTAGTTCCAGGTTGCTTCTCTCCTTGATTAGTTTCCATCCGTTGCTTCTTGTCCTGCCTTCAGGTGCTTTGGAGATTAGCTTGACTCCCTCTTCTTTGGGGCAGCCCCTGAGAGATTGGAACAGTGCTATCGCCTTGAAGCCGTGCGGTTGTGAAGCGGACCACTCCACAACTCAGGAGGAGTCTGGAAGCATCTGCTCAGATTTTATGCAAAGACACGACTTTTTGTCGGCATCAGCAGCAGCAGCTGTTGTTGTGAGAAGGGAATTTCCCCATTCTTCTAGTCCTCCCAGAGTATTTTGGGGATCCGAGAGCTAGCATGCAAAAACGAGCACGTTTGTGCTACACACCGGCAGATGCTTGCACACCCTCGCTGCCTCTTTGCCTATTTGGCTGGGTGCCCTTAAAGGTCACGATTTGATTTTCTTGGCCAGGAAGTTTAATACTTCTGATACAAATTGTGAACTTTGTGCTGTCGATGCCAAAAGCTTCCAGTGATTTTCAAATTGGAGGCTAAAAGAGCCACCCTCGCTGGGGTGTTAATAATTGTGAAAAAAGAGATATTCCTTTCTCTGTATTGGCTGGCTGAAGCTCCTTGGACAAACGAAAGATGCAAAAGACATGAAAATTACCCAGGCCAGATTAACTATCCAAAATATTCTAGGATTTTTTTTTCTCTTGCTCTTCATTTTTGGGGGATGGACTACAACAGCATTTGAGATGGTTAAGCCCTCAGTGAGGTGGTATTTTTCTCTTGTAGATAAATGTGAAATGGACAGAATGGATATTTCTCGCTGTTACCCATTTCTGCTGGATTTCTCTATCCTTGCAAAGAGCTTCAGAAACCCCCAAATTATTTCTTTCCTGTAATCCCAACAGCCCTTAAGAGAGAGGCAGACGTCTCCTGGAGTTGTTGAGCATAAACCAGGTGGACCGCAGATGGAGGAGAATAACCAAGGTTAAAAAAACAAACAAACAAGGTTAACAAACAGGAGAAAATGGGAACTTGCTAAATGTGGGGTTACTGGCCCCAGGTTTCCAAGAAGACCAGCATTGGGCAACACAAGTTCTACGGAAGAAAAACGGTCCAGAGGTTAATTGCTGTATCAACATTTATTACAGTTCCTCAAAATCAGATTGCTGTTGGTGCAAAGGGCGACAAGAGGAGATTGGTCTATTTTTGTGGTGGGTGTTGTGTTCCATGCGAAGGCGGGCTCCACAATCTTGGCCTTCAAGGCCGCTTTTTCCAGCGGTGTTTCTGCCAAGGGCACCGGCAGGAAAGGTGGGGGGGGAGTCCTCTCTCTCAGGACCCAAGAAGGTGGCTCGTGCTAGGATGCCCTAACCAGCAACTTGGAGAAACTTTCTTTTTCAATTTACGACTTGTAGCTTGGACAGGAAAGGGAAATGAGTCACGAAAGCACGGGGAACGTAGGGCAGAGGGAGAAGAACGGGCACCGCCGATGGGGCCTCGCTAGCTGAAGAGCCGTCTCCTGGTCTGTTCTGGGGGATCCTGGATCCCCATGCCCAAAATCCTGACCTGGTGAGAACTGCTGGGTTGTTTTCTGATGGGACTGGGCTATTGTTCTCCAGGAGTCCACACATCCTGTGTTTCTTTCAACTGTAGCCTTTAGAAACAATGAGGTTTCCTGTCTATCCCCCAGGCTGGGATGCTTGGACAATGCAGGCTCCAGAGTCAAGCTAGGGGAAAGAAACCATCTTTCCCCCCTCCTTTAGTTTGCAAAAGCTCGTTTGGCAGAGACAAGGAAGCAGGGCGTCCATGGCCGATTGTATCTCTGGCACGGAGTAAACCTGAGCGGGAGAGACGGCATGTCCCACATGGAGAAAGTCTCCTTGCTGAAAAGGTGATGAGGTTCTGCTTCCGCTCGGTGGGACGTCATTGCTCTTCCAAGCAGGGTTAGAAGATCTACAGAAGATGGGTGTTGTAGGAGAATGAGTGGCAGGAGCTGGGGGCGGAGTCAAAAGAGGAATCAGCCTGGAATCCCTAAGTAGCCACAAGCAAATTAAGTCCAGCCACCTTGAGTTCCGCTGACGCCTATCTAATTCCAAGCAGGTGTCTACTGTTAGCTGAGAAGATTCCTGCGCGTAGGCTTTTAGCAATAAAGCAGTTTAGTTGAATCGTCATCTGGGTCTGGTCTTCAGTGTCTGACAGATGGCCTCTTGACCAAAGGTTGACTCTGATGTAGTATCTTGGCACACAGGTGGAGCATAACAAAATAGCAGAGTTGGAAGGGGCCTTGGAGGTCTTCCAGTCCAACCCCCTGCTCAAGCCGGAGACCCTACACCATTTCAGACAAATGGTTGTCTAATCTCTTCTTAAAATCCTCCAGGGACAGAGCACTCGCAATGCCTGGAGGCAAGTCCAGATTACCACCATCATGCTATATTTTCAAGAGGAGACGTTTCTGGGCAATTTCCTGATTTCAGCAACTTTATAGGGTTTTTTTTGGAGACCTCTCGCCAAGACTGGGCTTTTCCTGCTTTCGAGAAGAGGCGTTGGCTTGATTCTTGGCATCTTCTGGATAAGCAGCCTGGGTATTAATCAAATTAAAAAAAAAATAACGGTCTCCCTTTGGGCTATTTTTAGCAGGCTGCGGATGAGCAAAAGGCTATTTTTGGGTGCATAGTTGCTAGCAACGGCAGGCCTGATCTAATCTAGTAAATATGATGGGTTCTCCCCCCCCCCTTCCTCTCCTTTTTTTTTATGAAATTCCCATTAACAAGGGTTTCCAGCAGAACCTGGCCTTTGCTTATTAGCAAGCCGGCCACGATTCCAAGGAAGTCCTGTTCCTCTCTTGTACTTAAGCCCCGTTGCTTCGAAAAACTCAGAAATAACTGGGAAGACGGTGTCACCCTTGAGTAGGTCTCCCGGATTTAGATGCAAAACTCCAGGTGACCACAAGGGGAGCCAAGGAGTTTGGTTGCCTTCTGGAGTTTTGTAACCAAGGGCAAGTCTTGCTAGGGTAGGGGTCTTCAAACTTGGCCCTTTGATGGCTTGTGGACTTCAACTCCCATAATTCCTCAGCCAACCTCCATTTTGTTTGTTAGATTTAAAACAGAGCTCTTTCAAACTTGGCCCTTTGATGACTTGTGGACTTCAACTGGCTGAGGAATTCATGCTGGCTGAGGAATTCTGGGCGTTGAAGTCCAGAAGTCATCAAAGGGCCACGTTTGAAGACCCCCGTGCTAGGGTCTTAACTTAACTCTTCATGGCTTAAACCTACCTGGCAAAAGGCAAAGATGGAACAATAAAGCCAGGCCTTTATTGGCACGCGTGCACCCTTTTGTATATATATATAAAAAAGTTTTATTTTCTTAATACCCAGGCTGCTTCTTCTGCAGGATGCCAGGGATCAGCCGGAGGCATCTAAGTTGGCATGGTGTGCGACTGTTTGTGGCAAGAGGGGTGAAGAAATTTGCTCTGGACACCTGGTGCATGTTTGCAGAGTCTGTTGTTTCTTAAAACATGCAAACCGTAATAGAGTTTTATGGTTTATTTAAAGATGGTGCAGCAGGATTATCTGTTTGTAGGACAATAAACTTCTCTGTGTTTCTTTTCTTACACATACTTATCTGGGTTTTTTTAAAAAAATTCCTTTTTTCTTTTAATGGAAAGACACATTATAAATCATGGGGGAGGAGGTTTGACCTCTGAATCTGCAGGGCCGAAGTCTGGCAGGGCACGGAGGGGCTTCTACAAAGGGCCAGGATGGGGGGAGAAAGAGGAGGAGGGGGGGTCCCTTTTTTGTTTCCCTGCTCTGTGAGTCTTCTCCCCTGTTTCTTTTCTCTTTGGGATTAAACCAAGTTTTGGCTGTAGACACCCTTCCCAAACATCTCTGGCCTCCCTCTGGTTAACCAATCCAGCTGTATGCTAATTGAGAGCAAGTTTCAGCCTTGCCTCTTGTGTTAAGTTGACTGCCAGACTATTGTTCAAAGTTGCCTGGCTTCCTTGTCGGACCCCCCCCTTTTTTTTTAATGGGACAGGAATGAGGGGGAGAGAATAAGTTAGAGTTTCTTTCTTTCTTTCTTTCTTTCTTTCTTTCTTTCTTTCTTTCTTTATTTCTTTCTTTCCTTCCTTTTTTCTTTTCCTTCCTTCCTCTCATTTCCATCTCCTTCCTTTTTTCTTTCTTTCTTTCTTTCTTTCTTTCTTTCTTTCTTTCTTTCTTTCTTTCTCTTCCTTCCTCTCATTTCCATCTCCTTCCTTTTTTCTTTCTTTCTTTCTTTCTTTCTTTCTTTCTTTCTTTCTTTCTTTCTTTCTTTCTTTCTTTCTTTCCTTCCTTCCTTCCTTCCTTCCTTTTTTCTCTTCCTTCCTTCCTCTCATTTCCATCTCCTTCCTTTTCTCTTTCTTTCTTCTTTCTTTCTTTCTTTCTTTCTTTCTTTCTTTCTTTCTTTCTTTCTCTTCCTTCCTCTCATTTCCATCTCCTTCCTTTTTTTTTCTTTCTTTCTTTCTTTCTTTCTTTCTTTCTTTCTTTCTTTCTTTCTTTCTTTCTTTCTTTCTTTCTTTCCTTCCTTCCTTTTTTCTCTTCCTTCCTTCCTCTCATTTCCATCTCTTTCTTTCCTTCCTTCCTTCCTTCCTTCCTTCCTTCCTTCCTTCCTTCCTTCCTTCCTTCCTTCCTCTCATTTCCATCTCTTTCCTTTTCTCTTTCTTTCTTTCTTTCTTTCTTTCTTTCTTTCTTTCTTTCTTTCTCTCTCTCTCTTTCTTTCTTTCTTTCTTTCTTTCTTTCTTTCTTTCTTTCTTTCTTTCTTTCTTTCTTTCTTTCTTTCTTTCTTTCTTTCTTTCTTTCTTTCTTTCTTTCTTTCTTTTTCTTTCTCCTTCCTTCCCTTTTTCTTCCTCCCTCCCTCCCTCCCTCCCTCCATCTCCTTCCTTCCTCTTCCTCTCTCTCTCTCTCTCTCTCTCTCTGTCTTGGCACGACAGTCCTCTCTTCTCTCCCAACCAGATCCTGAACAATCACCCTCCTTGCCAGCCCTGCCCAGCTCCCCAGCAGGCAGCCAAGGCCAGGCGCTCCCTCTGTCAATAAGAAAGTGCAGCCAGGCAGGTGCTGGGGATGGCAGGGCGGGGCGCCTTCCCCCGCCTTGGCTGGGGTTCAGGTGGCCGTTGGAGGTGAACCACGTCCAGGCAGGAGGGCTGCTGCTGCCACCCAGTTATCAGTCAAGCCTGAGGGGCAGGTGTGGGGCAGGATGAAGGGCAAGGTTGCGCAACCCTGAGTTGTGGTGGTGGTCACAGCAGCTTAGATGATCCCAGAAGGTGGAACAGAGAGAGCTTGGGAGGGTTGGGGGGGGGCGAGGACCACAGCAGGTGTGCAGAATCCCCCAATTAATGCAAATTCTTAATGCCATATTTCAAAGGCAACAGATGGACAGGTGAGCACAACCTGGTGGAGGTGCCCGTCTCTCCTGACCTTCCTCACCTGACCTTCCCAGGCTTTTGAAATCTTTAATCAATAACCTCTTTGCAATGCAAATGAAGCTTTCGCTCCAGGCTGGGTTTATCTCCCCCTCCCCTTTTTTTTATCCAAAAGTTCTCCTGGGCCTTGGGCAAAAAACTCGAGATCTCCCTGAAATGCAGAAGAACTCAAAGAGCTTGCTTAACAACTAGGCATTTACCAAAAAACAAAAAAAAAAAACAAAAAACAAACCCCAGGCCTGGTTTGCATCCCGCTCTAAAAACTTCAAACCATGATGAATGCAGCGGAATGTTTAACCCAGGCATGTGTGCCTTTATGCAAATCGCCCTCCACGGCTGCAGTTTGCATGGGATTTGAATGCACAATCTAGATTTGTCACCATAGGTACCGTAATAATACGTTGGCTTGACATGATGGAAGGCAGCGCATTCCTAAATATATATATATATATATTTTCCTTCCTTTTTAGACCTACATCTTCACGGATGGCGAAGACAAAGAACTCAAGCAGAGAATTGGTGAGTTGATGGATTTCTTCTTTAGGCAGGTGTTGAAAATGCCCCCTTTTTCTTACAGACCCTTCTGGTGGGATTCCCAGCGTATGTGGTGATTAACTTTCCTGAGGGGGGGGGAGGTGGATTACTCAGTGAGTGTTTAATGGGACCCTCCTCCTCCCCCTCCTCCCAGGCTAGTTCAGACCCTCCTATTCTTCTGATGCTAATGGGCTCCATTCATGCCCTCAATGGGTTCCTCTCCAGACAGCCAAAGAAGTAGCAGGTGGCAAATGATGAGAAAAGTCCGGCTTGAATAGGACGACAAGGACTTCTCCCCCTGTTAAAAGGGGACTGGAAAGATCCAGTCTGCTGTTCCACCTCCCACATTTTCCTTTCTGAGTTAACACTTGGCTGGGTTAAAGCTGGGAACAAAGGAAGCCCCAAGTTTGGTCAACAAGAAGGAGAGGAGAATACATCTGAGTTTGTCTTGGCTAACATTGAAACATCTGCAGAAGGTGGCTCCTCGTCCACCTTTGTGGAGGAAATGTTCGGGGAATTTCTTGAAGCTTTAGCTATTATGAAAACATGGAGCTTCTCCATAATCCAAGGACAATGGCCTTGGTCACAGGGCTGGATCATACCTCTAGCTGAGAACTTAAGCAATAGCCTAAGCTGCTCAAGATGGATCGATAGATGTAGGATAATGGAGAACATCATAAGCCAAATGGGTCTATAAGGGGGAAAATCTCCATAGTTGAGCATCTCTTTTTTGAGGACCACCTTAATGTCCTCCAAGAGTATGCAAAATGTTTGAAAAGTATCCCCTTTGCTGTGCCTAATAAAGACCCTTCTCATGTTGTGGATTTTTGAATTCTGCTACGGTAACTTCACCTTGAATATTTCCCCTTGTCTCTCTTCAGGAAACGTCGTCAACACCAATTGTTCTGCTGCTCACAGCCGCCAAGCCTTATCCTGCAAGATGTCGGTGGAATACGACAAGTTCATTGAATCTGGACGAAAGTAAGAGCAGAGAAGAGGTTGGGTGAGGAGGGAGAGTTGAAGCCATGGTTTGTAAAGCTGTAGGATGTGGACTCCCTTCTTTTGGAAGGGAAATTAGTTCAGCAGTGGAACATCTCCTTGATCCATGCAAGTTCAACATTGGCACTTAAATGGAGGAGTGAATTCTTCTCCATTGTCCTTCTTGAATATGGTCTGGATGTGGCGATCCTGCCCACTGACGTTCAATTAAAATGCCTAAATTCTAGAGTTCTTAGGCTGATTTCCTGATGGATCAAAGATCAGGGATCCAACAAGGATCTTTGAATTTCCTGGTTCCTGACCTAACCTCAGTCTTGCTTTCATCCTTGCATTAGGTGGTTTTGCCATGTGGATGATGATAATTATGTGAATGTCCGGATGCTGGTCAAACTGCTCTCCAGCTATGTTCACACGCAGGATATCTACATTGGGAAACCCAGTCTGGACAGGCCTATCCAGGCCACTGAGAGAATCAGTGAGAACAAGATGGTAAGCCAACAAGGAGAATGAGGGGACTTGAGGGTCAACATTCAGGGTTGTCCATGTGCATCTTTCTGAGGGACTCTCCTGGTTCAAAGGAGGCGTCCCTTTCTTGGAGAAGACCTTGGATGCGATTCTCTCCTTGGGTCCCAACTGGTCCCTGGGAAGTTGGCCAAAGCTTTGACTCCATGTACTGTTGGGTGTCAAAGAAGAACTTCGTGTGTCTTCATCTCTTGATTCTTTTCATCCCACAGCATCCGGTCCACTTCTGGTTTGCCACGGGTGGTGCTGGCTTCTGCATCAGTCGTGGTCTGGCACTGAAGATGACCCCTTGGGCCAGGTAAGAGACTTTGTTTTGTTGAGTGTATAGTTGTTGCAATAGACAAACGAGGGTAAAAAAATAAGCAACATACACACGTCAGCCATCCCTGACACATCTCAATGGAGGTGATGGGTTACAGATCAAACTCATTGTTGTCTATGGGCTATTAGCATCTTTGATGCAGAAAGCCGTTTCTTAAAAGTATAAAGCAAGATACTTACTGGGACACGAAAAGTTTTAGAGCTTTGTGCTTCCTTAATTTTCCAAATTTCCCTACGCTCCGCGCTCCACCTGTTGGAAAACCAGTTGTGACTTATTGAAATCATGGCTGAAAATGACACATGAAATCCCTCACCTGACGTTCCCTTCCTTTGGAGAACCACATTGTTGAATTGTGTTTGCGCTTACACATACACAAATATAAACGTTATGGCTTTTAATGTTAGATTTTCATCCTTTTTGTGTTTTCAAATTGCGAGCAAATGGAATAATGAAAAATCTTGCCCATTTTCTCTCTCTCCAGCGGTGGGCACTTCATGAGCACGGCGGAAAAGATTCGTCTCCCTGACGATTGCACCATTGGGTACATCATAGAATCTGTCCTGGGGGTGAAACTGATCCGAAGTAATCTCTTTCACTCCCATCTTGAGAACCTCCATCAAGTGCCCAAATCAGAGATCCATAAGCAGGTAAAAATGCTAAAGGATTTAAATCACCCAGGCCCAGAAACAAAACATAGAAATACAGAGGTTATCAGAGGTTGGAAATCTGGGTCAAACTTACCCTGGCTGAAATCATCCTGGGAGGAAGGCTACAAAGTTGGTCAGGAGACCGCATCATCTCCCCCCCATCTCCAAAAAAATATATGTTCTGATGAATTGATATTTTGGGATGGACAAACCCATTTTGGCAGCAACTTGGGAAGAGTTGCTAAAGGAATAACAGAGTTGGTAGGGGCCTTGGAGGTCTTCTAGTCCAATCCCCCTGCTCAAGCAAGAGACCTATCCCATTTCATATAAGTAGTCGTCCAGTCTCTTCTTAAAAACCTCCAGTGATGGAGCATTCACAACATCTGGAGGCAGGTCGTTCCACTGGCTAATCGTTCTCACTGTCAGGAAATTCCTCCTTAGTTCCAGGTTGCTTCTCTCCTTGATTAGTTTCCATCTGTTGCTTCTTGTCCTTCTGTTCAGGAGCTTTGGAGAATAGGTTGACTCCCCTTCTTCTTTGAAGCAGCCCCTTAAGATTTTGGAACACTGCTATCATGTCGCCCCTAGTCCTTCTTTTCACTAAACTAGACATACCCAATTCCTGCAACTGTTCTTTGTATGCTTTAAAGAGAAGCATCTCTTTGTTGCATTTGTAGCTCAATCTTGCATTTCCCCCTCTTTTTCCCCCAAGGTCACTTTGAGTTATGGGATGTTTGAAAACAAGAGGAATTCCATCCATATGAAGGGGGCTTTCTCTGTGGACGAAGATCCTTCCAGGTGAGAATCATATCGGTCTCAAAAGGGGGATCCCATCACCCTGAGACGTTGCAGTTTAGATCACGACTCCTGTGCTGATTTGGATTAACCCCAAATCCCCTTTTTTATCTTCTAGGTTTCGCTCCATCCACTGCTTGCTGTACCCGGATACGCCTTGGTGTCCTTCCAACGTCGTTTACTAAAAGTCTCGACGTCCCCTTAACCTCGTCCCGAGTTCCCCGGTATCCGAAGAGCTTCTGGGACCTGTATTTTTATCATTAGTGTGTGCGTGTGTGCGTCCTTTGTTTGCTGTGAAGCAATGAACTCCTAATTGCGGTGGTTCATTCACAGTGTACTGTGCGTTTCCTCCGGCTGCTGTGTGGTCTTGTGTTCCTCGCTGTCCACGCGGTGACTATCAGGGTATAAATATTTGAGAAGCTTCCTAATGAAAGAACAATTGTTACAGGTTTTTTTTTTTTTTTGCAAGGGCTTCAGGCTGGTTGTGTATCGTGAAAAGGCCTTTTCTATCTGCCATCTGCTGAACGCAATGCTGCAGTTTTTTCTTGCAGAAAATGTTTCCTTTCCCCATAATATAATATTCTTTTCTTTCCATCCATTTCTTACGAGCCACGGTACCGAGGAAAGCCCAGACGGCTGCAGGGTGCAAACGGCCAAATCTGAAATACTTTTAAACCATGTGTTGTGGCAGATGCTAGGCTGATATAGAATTGCCCGCTTTAACCGGTCGAATCAAAGAAATGGCAAGTCTTTCTCAAATTTGCAACTTTAAAATGGGGGGGGGGGGGTTCAGTTCCCAGACTTCCCCAGCCAGCTTCCATGTCAAGCGTACTGGAAATTCTGGGAGCTGAAGTCCACCCCTCTTAAAAAAAAGTACAGGCTAGGGAATTCTGGGAATTGAAGTCTTAAAAGTTGCCCAGTTTGAGAAACACTGGACTAACGCTTAACCTGGTTATGTGGTGGTTGGGGCTGTAATCAAAGCCTGGATGCCATCTCGCAGATGTTCACTCACACCTCTCCCTCCAAAATCTGCTTTTTCAGCCGGGGCCCTTTAGCGTTGTGGTACTCCCATTCCAAATCTTTCTGGCTGGGAACTATTGGATCAGGAATCTAATAGTTCGAGGATGCCCGCTTGAAGAAAAAGCAGCTTTTGGCTATCGATTGTCTTTCTTCCAATTTTTGCCTACCTTTCTTTCCTCTGTACTATGTGTAGACATCCCTCTGAGAGGTGCCTTCCCCCCCTCCCCTAAATTCATTAAGAGCTGGTCTCTTGAACACTCTTGCTGTTTTCATTTGCACTGAAGGGAGACTCAAAAGGATAAAAGAGAGGTTTTGGCAAGGAGCTATTATCTAATCCTTTTTCATCCTGGCCTCAATGCCTTTACTGAAGCTTGGTGAGCTTCTTACAAGTAAATAGGCAAAGGATTGCAAACTGCACCTAAATCCAGAACTATGGAATGCACCCAGGCAGAATTAAATAAATATTCAACACCAAATGAAAGCAAAGAGTTGATAGCAGATTGGAAGGCTACAGCTCCAGAAATCCTCAATTCCAATCTTAATTTATTATTATTTGCAAACGCTTACTTGGCTGTATTCATAGTTCTGCCTTGCTGCCCAAATGCCTGTAAGAAGGACAACAGTAGCCTGTGTAGATTCAGAATTTTAGATCCTTTGGAAGATGCAATTATTTTGATTCTACTATGTGTGTTTGTGTGTGTGTATATATATGTGTGTGTATGTGTGTGTGTGTGTGTGTATGTGTACACACACACACACATATATATAATGAGCAATCCTCTGGAGTTTACTCAGGAGGAGATCCTACCGTGTTGAATGGGATCTGTTCCCAGGAAAGCACAAAAAGGTGGCCCATGACATGGGGCCCCAACTGAATTAATATTTAAGTAAGTAATTTAAGTAATATTTAATTTTACTTACTGTAAGTAAGTCTTTAATATTATGGACCAATTGGGAGGAACCAGTGTCCGTTAAAGCCAAATGTTCATTAAACCCGACGTTATATAACGCCCATGAATGTTACCGGATGATCATATTTATGTTATATACCCATGTACTTTATAAAAAAATATGTGGGCGCATGGTCTGATTTAGGAAACAGCAGACCAAGCTGTGGTTGGCTGAAGTCGCCCAAATCCAGACATTGTCTGTAAAATCCAAAGTCTGTTGAATCAGGGTCTGTAAAACTGAGATGTTATCGTAGTCACACCCGGACTCAACTGTTTTGGGATTGGTAGAGAATGACTTGTGTGTTAATTTAAAAGGACTCTAAAATGTTGGAAGCAATGAGGGATCATGTATTTCTCTTGTAAGTTGGACGTGGTGTTGATTCACCGTCTCCTTTCGTTGTAACGCCTCTGTCTCTGGGCCAAGGTGCTTTGGCTGCAGCATTTGCACCCCAAGAGTTGCATTTAACTCCCCTGCAAAATGCCACAAAGCCTTTTCTTCCTAGGTCCCAAAGGCAGAGATGGAGAGCCGAAAAAAGCTTCCCTTGCAAATGAAAAGAAAAAAAAAACAAAACAAAAACGAGAGGCCCATACTGGGTAGCGTTTGTAAATATTTTATTGCAACAGTGTTATTTACTGTGCCTCTTTTTTTTAATGTTGAGTCCTGTGTGATTTTGTCAAAGGTGCATTTAAAAGTGATTTCCTCACCCTGTGGATCAGCAAAAAAAAAAAAGTGAAAAACTTTTTATTTTTTCCTGGTCTGTTGAAAGAACAAAACTATGGAGAAAAAAATTTATGTCGTTTGAGACTTGTCCGTAATTTATAAATCCCAGTATCTGGGATGTTGCTTTCTGTAAAAGTACTGTACATATATAATGCGACTCTCGCTATAAATATATAAATATTAAAAATGCAGCGTGTCTGGGAGGGAAACCATGTTTATAATATTCTCAGGGAATTAAACCTGATCACCACCACAGAGTGTGCCTGTGGCTGATGGATGTCCTCTCTGTGCTTTCAATAAAAGAATTTGTTGGCTAATTAATTATTGGCAGCTCTTCTTCTTTTGACCACTTGTTGCTTTCTCGGCTTCCTGGGGGGGATTCTGGGAATTGAAGGCCACACGTCTTCAGTTTCCATAGTTTGAGAAAAACCAGAAGGTCCCTCCCAACTCAGTTATGCTGTTCTAAGTCACAAGAACTCATCCAGCTTGTGCATTGATCCTTGGGATCCAGGAAGAGCCGTGGGTTGGACTAGAAGACCCCCAAGGTCCCATCCAGCCCTGTGATTCTGTGAGTCTAAGTCTGATTGAGGAATTTACAGGTAGTTCTCAACTTTTTTAAAAATTATTTTAATTCCATTTATATCCCGCCCTTCTCCGAAGACTCAGGGCGGCTTACAAGCTTAGCAGTAGCCTTCTTTCTATGTATATGCCTGCTTATTAGGGCTTTCACACACACACCCCAAGCGGCATTATTACAAAGTCAGCTTAACTGCCCCCAACAATCTGGGTCCTCATTTTACCTACGTCGGAAGGATGGAAGGCTGAGTCAACCTTGAGCCTGGTGGGACTCGAACCTGCACTAATTGCAGGCAGCTGGTGTTACTGAAGGAGGCATTAGCCCACTGCTCCACCAAGGCTCTTATGCTCCACCAAGGCTCTTACGGCCACAATGGAGCCCAAAATTTCTGATCCTAAGCCAGACATTTGTTTTGCCATAAGTCGAGAACTTCTTATATGCTAATTCTATCTGAGTTTTAATGGAAAGAGATGGTGCCTGTCCATGGAGAACACAGGCACGTGCTGCCACCCTGTGGACGGAATGGGTACAACCCACCAGGCCAATTCACTCAAAGTGCATAATGAAATAGAGGCATATATGTATATATAAACCATTCATTAGCCAGAGCAGCGCCTTTTTCAAAGTTGTTTATTTTAAAACATGAAACCCAAGCTGAATAGAAACCACAGGAATTACACTTAGAATTGTTTCTGTTGTAGTATCTGCAGAACAGAAAGGACACAAACCGGTAAAACAAAACAGCTACAGTACAATGTCATAAAACCAACCAAAAGTCAAAAAAGTTTTTAAAAAATAATCGTCGTCAGGCTGACCGCCACCCCCATCGCTTAAACCCCGGCAAAATTTCAAAAACATTTTGGGGTTCAGTGGAGAACTTTGAAAGAAGCTAAGTCATGTCTAAAGGCTTTAAAAAATTATATTTATATATATTTAATATACATATATTATATATGTATATAGAAAAGTAGAAGGCTGTATTAACCATTGTGGTTTGAAGCAAAACCCGATTTGAAAATGCCGGTCCGAGTTTGACTTGGTAGAATTTGCCGCATCTCTCAAAAAAAAATAAAATAAAATAAAATTGGAAATCGACGGAATTAAAGTCACAATTCCCAAGTTGATGTCTCTTAATGAACGAAGGAGGGGAAAACGGAAATCGCGGGTTGCCAATGGACCACAGCACCAAACTCGCCCGGCTCTTGTGCCTTTCGTAGTCCCGGGCAGGCAGAAATCAGAAGGTAAAGGTTGGCCCTGCATGATAAAGAGATGGCATTGCCTGCCAGTTTAGGATGCGGGTTGGATGGGTAACAAACCAGGATTCTTTCTAACTGGGGTTTTAGTGGACCTGTTTGCAAAATTTATTGAAGCGGGGGGGGGGGGGGGAAGAGAATAAAACAGGCCCGTTCTTGACCACAAAACAACAATATTCCTGGGAAGGAAAGAAATATTCCTCGGGGAAGGAAAGCTAAGCTTCGCCATGTTGGGGACCAGCAGCTCTGAGGGATTGCAATTCCCAGAATCCCCACCCTGAAAAGCCGAGTTGATTCAGGAGGACGGGGGTCCAACCCAACTTGAGATGGGATCCGGATGCTGGAGAGGGAGGAGCGCAAACAGGAGGAACAGCCTCCTTGCATAGAGAGAGAAGTGTGGTTGTTGCAAGACACAAAAGCACCAAGAGCTAGCCTGACGCTAGTCCAAGCAGCTGCTGCTGGTGGCTGTTGTCGCGTTGTTAAAAGGCAAAAAAATGTTCAGCGCTGCTTGCTGCGGCCCCCGATAAAATGGGTTCTAAGATTGGTCTCTGAGGGTGTGTAGCTGTGCCGTTTGGTCCTAGTGCGCCATTTTCTCTCTCAGAAACTCCCCTGAGGTTGGGAGATGGTTCACATGGGAAATCAGAGGACTAACTAACAAGGTTGGGGTGGTCTTCTACCACACTAGAGCTTAGCCGATCGTGGAGAGACGTCCCATTGGTTTCTCAACGCCTCTCCTGGTGGCAGAAGATGTCACCTCTCTCAGCGAGAACTCATTCGCTACAAGCAGGAGCATCTGCCTTGGACAGAACCAAAGCACTAGTCCTCTTAACTCAGGACTCTTGCCAATGGCTGGTAGTCAATTTGGACCAGCGGACCTGGCCAAGAACCTGCCTTGTTACATGGAGATGGTTCCAGCTAGCGATGCTCCAAGGATCTCAAAGCTAGCTATGGATCACAATGACAGGCCCACAACACCTAGGATCCAGAGGTCTGCTCCTTCAGATCAGAGAGATTCACTCTTAAAGAACTTTGGCGATCACGCATGGTCTGAGGCTCCACTCTTTGAGAAACATGCCTCAAAAAATGAGCAGAGACCTAGATGGGTTTTTTTGAATCCTTGTCTACCTACTTGGCCATCAATTACAGGATGAAGAATAGAAAAGGAAGGCTGGAGGCTCATTTTTTTTCCTTCGGAAGGGCTTTTTTAACTCAATGTGGTCCAAGCCAGACCCTTCTAGCTCTCTTGAAGACAACAGCTTGCAAGCTGCAGGAAGCTGCCATCCACCTTTCTCTGTTGGCCCTCATCAGAGACCCCCGAACTAGATCTGCTTACTCTATACTTCAAGCTTCATACTTCTGGAGGAAGATGCCAGATTGATGGGGGAGGCAGCCAATGGAGCCCCTCCCCTTACACCACAGCTCAGAAAGGGTGGGCTAAAGACCAAAGCTGCACAGCTCCAGGCTCGCTTCACCTCTATGGCTTTTAAAAGACTTATTTTTGGCACAGATGCAGTTGAACGATGTCCAGAACCTTCAAAGATTTTGACACGACCCAATGTACTAAATCCTAGGTCTCAAGTCTTTCAAAGAAATGGGCACAGCTGGTCAAGCGAGCGTTAAAGCAGATGAATCCCCCCCAAAGCAACGTTCCTTCTGCTCTAGTGGCCTCCATCTATGGTCAAAACTGAACGATGGACCAGACCCACCAGTCAACCTTCTCTCTTGACCTGGCTTGTTACAAGGATCGCAACCCCCCCCCCCGTACACGCATCTTCTGCCCTTCCTTGCTGTTCAAGCTGGTAACACACAGATCACAAGGACGCCTTGGCCTTCTCAAATGCACTAAAGCACCCCGAGAGAAACACCAAGAGATATTCCCAACTACTCAGCTGCCAGGTAGACCTTAGGAAGCACCAGCATGCTTTGGGGAAAACACAGGTCTTGAGTCTTGGATGGGCCACAGATGGACAAGCACAATAGGTCTACGCGGCAAGTGTGCTGGGTCGGAGCAGCAACTGAATTTAATGCACCCATGCTCAAGTTTCTGGGATGCTCCAGAAAATTTTGTCCTTGGTAAAATTGTTCCACGTTTAGGCCAGGTTCAAGCTACAAATTCATATTCCTTCCTATTCCAGTTAAGCTGGCCGTACCTGAGGTATTTCATTCACACATACCCACCAGATTTTTAAAAAATTGAAGCTAGTTGAGAAGACCCTAACTTTCAAGTTTAGATACATGGATGAATATCAAATTGTTTTTTTTTTCTTTTTAACCTTAAACCTTTTCTCATCTTAAGAAGCCAAAGAAAATTCAAAACGAAGTGAGCTAATATTACAGACAGGATACAAAAAAACACGACACTTTTGGACAGCACACAAGAGAAAAATAAATTCACAGCCAAAAGTCTTGACTCGGCGTTTTTGTTTCGTTTCGTTTTTTAAACAATTACAATGCAGTCTTCAACACGGGACAGGAGACATCCATCCCCATGCTATGTACATTTCACATTGTGGACAGATGCTTCATCAGCTTTGAGAAGGTCCACATTTTCTTTAGGATTGCTTTCAGGGAAGGGCTGTGATGTTGTCGCGGGAAAAGCAATTCCCTTGCCAATGGCTACCATCCTTCGGGAAGGAAGGAAGGAAAGGAGAGGTTTAGGGCTCCATTTTTCCACTCAACTTATTTCTCCCCTACTCAACGTCACTTGAATTTCAGAACTTAAGCCAAAAGGTCCATAGGGATGGTTCCCCACCCACACCCCCCCGAGTGGCCAGAGTTCTTGACTTGCAAAAAAACCCCAAACAAACCAGAGAGAGAAAAGCGAAGAGAAGAGGAAAATAAAATATTTTGTGGGGGTTCGCCTACTATACCACAGAAGCTGGTGCAGAAGCCCCGATGAAGACACCAAGCCAGCCAAAAGTCAACGTTCTGCCAGCCAATAGTTGAGGGAGGGAGGGAACTTGGCTCGGAAGGAGAGGACAGCCAGCGGTGAACAGCCCTTAGCAGTCGAAATGGTTTTGCCACGGATGCTTGGCACGAAAGAGAAGGTGGGGAAGGTGCCCCCTGCTTCTCTTTAAAGGCATACAAGTGACCATGCACACTCACATTTTCTGAAAGAGCCACTCAGGCATGCTCCACCACAAGATCCGCACGTGCTGTTGGCGCCCCCAGCAATCCATATTTACACGTGTCTCGTGTGCACAGACACACGCGTCTAGTTGACTCTTGGCCCCTGTCAATAGAAGCACGCCACGTGTTGAGATGATTCCGTAATCTCGGTTAGCGGAAAAGTCTGGCTGAGTTCAAAGTCCCTGAAGAAAACTCAACCTGCATCAAAGTCCGGATCTGATAGCTTGGCCTTCTCCGTGAGGTTGTCTTCTGCCCATTGGAAAATGCTTCGGGGAGCGTTGGGCACACCAAGCCGAAGCTTCTTCACCATCGAAGCGATGGCTCCTCCTCAGGAGAAAGTCACTTTCTGCAGTGGTTATTACAACCTATGTTGCTGGTCCCTGCCTTCAGATGGTCATACTCAAGTTTTCTTCCATCTGGAGAAGATTGAGGAGGAAGGATTGTCTTCCTGCTCTCTGCAAACTAAACTACCAAGAATGTTCTTCTGAAGATCTGGGATCCCTTGCACATGATTCACAGCAGCTCAAATTTTCTTTTAAGGGCACACTTCAAAAGGTGGACTACAAAGGAATGTATTCCTGGGGTGTCACATTTGTACAAATACCTTTGTGGTTGGAAGCATGTCCAGTTCCTCTCCTAACACACCTGGGTGCTGAGGTGCATTCCTGGGATCTAGAGATAGACTGCAAAGCCGAGTAGGCTACCTGCACATACACACAAACAACGGCTTACGTGACCCTGATGCTCAGGAAATACTAACAGTGGTTTTGTAGCTTCTCATTCTGCTTGCAAGCTGCATCTAAGGATTTTCAGAGCCTGCTAATAATTTTTATTTTTATTTTTTATTTTATTTATTTTAATTCCATTTATATCCCGCCCTTCTCCGAAGACTCAGAGCGGCTTACAAGCTTAGCAGTAGCCTTCATTCTATGTATATGCCTGCTTATTAGGGCTTTCACACCCCCACCAAGCGGCATTATTACAAAGTCAGCTTAATTGCCCCCAACAATCTGGGTCCTCATTTTACCTACCTGGGAAGGATGGAAGGCTGAGTCAACCTTGAGCCTGGTGGGACACGAACCTGCACTAATCGCAGGCAGCTGGTGTTACTTAAGGAGGCATTAGCCCACTGCTCCACCAAGGCTCTAGGTTTAATCTAGGTTTTCAAAGCAAGCAAGTAGGTAGAGGTACGTGTGGGCATCTCTAAAGGTGAAAGCAAGCAAAACTTCCTCTCAAATGTGCAAAATCTGAAAAGGAAATCTTCCGTGCTTTAAAATGAGAAGACCCAAGAGATAAATAAGAATAGGGTGCAACTATTCAATACCCTAACCATCTCACATAGTAGGAACACCAGTAGGGGCCCTACAGCAATTCTTCTTCTTCTTCTTCTTCTTCCCAATTTGCTGCTGAGCTTTACTGTCAACAAGTTAAGAAGCAACTGGTCCACCGATGGTCTTCAAATTAAAAGCGAGAGGCTTGCTGGACACCCCTTCCACTCCTGAATCCCTAAACTGTCTTCCCATAACAAGCTTTTATCTTGGCTTCCTGATTTAAGGATACAGGACCAGTGTCAACCCTCCCTTCTCCATCCAACATCAACACCTCCAGGAATTAGTCTGACCTAACTCCCCAAAGAAAAAGCAAGGAGAAGTCTAACCTAGTAGAACACCTTGGGAAGAAGCTGAGTTTTGTTGGTATTTCCTTTGCCGGTCGAATCCTTCTCCCAAATTTGGATCTTCCACAGCCCTCTCCTCCAATCTACAACGCTCCTTAAAATATTTTCCTGGAATAGTTTGGCACCAAAAGAGTGGTAGTTTCCAGTTTGATGACTTCACATCAGCTCAAAAGATGTTTGGCGAGAGCTGGTAGGAAGTACGGACACACAGGAAAAAGGCAGATAGAGCACGGTGTGTGTTCCTATCAGGATGTGTGCGTATGTGTATGCAAACAAGCACATACAATCAACCACACGGGATATATGAGACAGGAAGCCTCCTCCTTCTCTCCAGGACTTTAAATCCAGATAATAAAAGAGAGGAGTAAACTTGCCTTAGAGGTATCCAAGAATCGCAAAGGGACAAATTAGTAGACCGTGTTGTAATAGGCAAGGAACCAAGGACTTGCCAAGATCCTAGGTTGGGAGATCCACCAATGCTGGCAGGAGAATCGAGGAGAGATTTGTAGGCAAAGCTGGGAGCTAACTGAGCTTCATGGCGTGGTGGACGTTAAAGATGGCTTTAGTTTCGGCGTACCGTGTCAAGAGCACTTCCACACCACAATCCGGTTTTAAGTCATCTGGTTCATCCCATCGTTTGACGGGTTAGAGAGAAGCCTTAGGGAGAAGATGGTCAACTTGGCAGTTTCCGGGCATCAAAAGTGGATTCCCCACACAGCGAAGGAGCACAGTGAGGCTTCAGGAGGTGGGCATGAGCACGTGGAGATGTTCCCTTCTCTGAAGAGCGAGAACTGCGAGGGAACGACGCCTGGAACTGCAAGAAGCTTCTACGGAGGTGTCTTCACGTGGACACGGGCCAAGCTGGTCAAGCTGGGGAAGAAGCAGCAGGAAATGCAACTGAGCTGGACCCCTGGATAGGGGGAGAAAAGCAGGGTAGATCTGCGAAGGCAAGAGAGACTCGCAAGGTTGGCCCGTTTCGTTCCATTTCTCACTTCCAGGCCTTTTCAGTGCACGCTGCCAGAATCCGACCGAGGCTGGTTGGTGGCGAGGTATTTGGCTCTCATGCTGG
>NC_139526.1:17384024-17507330 GCF_947247035.1 Vipera ursinii | reverse complement strand
AACTCAGAGCAGGACAAGGCTCAGTGTTTCTGAAACTTGGCAGCTTTCAGACAGGTGGACTCCCAGAATTCCCCAGCCAGCATTGCTAGCCAGCCATGATGGGGGTAAAGCATCACTGTCCTCCCCAAATTTTAGAACTTGGGGGTCCTCTGACATAACCATCAATGGCCAGCAAAACTGACTAGTTTCAGGCAAATGAAAGTCCCACTCTGAGCCCGTCGGCTCACTCGGTGTAACGGCAGCGCCATTGTTACAAGCATTACTCCCTAATTTTGTCATTTGCAGTGATTTTTTTTTTACAACTTGCCTTCCTTCTGCTCTGGTACTACAGCCCTCATTCTGTTTGGCTGCTTCGTTCCATGCAAAAAAGAGGCTTGTTTTCTCTCCCCACCTTTCATACGAGCTCTTGCCAAGGCTGAACGGTTCTCAAATCCTAGATGCAGTTTGGAAACGGTCCCCTCATTCCCTGGCTTAAATTAAATACCCGTCACGTGCTGATCCTGGATCTGCTGGATATTATCCGCACAGCATAAAACTGGGCCCGGGCCAGACCTCATATTGGAATAATTTAGCGCCAATCCTGGCTGGATGAAATTCACCCCCCTTGCAGAAGGCAAGCCAAATATATCCTCTTTAAGACTAGGAAGAAGTTTGTTCCGATTAGCTTCAAGATGGCGCAAAGAAACGGAACATGCTAACAAGTAGCTTTTTTTTTTTTAAATGTCCTAAATTTATTGCCGGGCCTCACAAAGATTAGCCTATGGATGGGGAGAGAATGGGGGGAACATTTGTGCAAATGGTTTACATTAGGGAGGAATGCGTCCCGTGAAAAATAAAACTTGCCGTCTACTTTTCAGGAATCCTCCTTTTAATTCGAAAGCCCGTCCTGCAGATTATATACCATTTGCTCAACTCTTCGTTATTGTCTGTTTAAGACCTTTTGTTTAGCGATCACTGAAGTATTTAAGAAAGGATGGGGGTGTAAAATTTAGGATGGTTTCACCCGAGAACAAAGCAGCACTGGGAAGCTGGCTTAACGGGGACCACCCTCAAATCTTTTCCATCACCAAATCGTTAAAACGCAATTAAAGCCGACCCAGCCGGCTCATGGACCAAGTGTGGGGCTCTCTTTAAGCTGTTCTGAATATGTGCCGTTTCCTCCCTGCATCCCTTTTGTCACGCAGGAAGCTTCTCCGGACTTCCTTTCTCAGCTCAAAGAGTTGCAGCCACTGAGCATGTCTTTTAGATGCTGTTTCATTCATTCAAAGATGCGTGTTTTTTTCCTAATGCGTTTACTGTGCAAGAAGTTTGAAGGTTGAGGGCAGTTCTTTCCCAGGGGTGATAAAAGGCCACCGATGTGCTCGCTTTGGGCAAACATAAATGGCTGGCAAAAGGAAGTGATTTCCTTCCTTCCTTCCTTCCTTCCTTCCTTCCTTCCTTCCTTCCTTCCTTCCTTCCTTTCCTTCCTTCCTTCTTCCTATTCCCTCCCTCCCTCCCTTCATTTCTTTCTTTCCTTCCTTCCATCCCTTCCCACAAATGGGCAAAAACTAAGGAAGGCCGAGGTGGGGAGCCTGTTATGGATTAGCACATTTTGTAAGCCTGTCTCTATCTTCCTTTCCTGAGCAGCGGAAAGAAGACGCCCTTATCAGGGTGGCACTGCCCCCCCCATCCCAAAGCCTCATTTCCTCTGCCTTCACAGCGGATCAGCCTTGTGCCTCCAGATGTTTTAAGCTTTGAAGCTCCTACTTCAGCCCAGCATCTCCTCCCCTTCCTTCTGCATCTCCTCAATTACATCATCACAATGGCAGGGATGGAAATATACACATGCGCGCGCACACACACACACAGACACCCCTAGCTGCTTCAAAACTTGACTTCTGAGCCACAGCTAAACTGTGCCTTGCCGTCTACGCTTTGGTTAAAAGTCTCATTCACAGGAACTGTAAAAAAAAGAGGTCCTTTATGTGAAAGAAAGCCTCCTTCAGAGAGGACTACAACTCCCATCATCACAGATCTGTATAACCACGGCGGTCCAATCGGGCTTCTCAACCGTGGCCATTTGAAGAGGGATGAACTTTAAACTCCCAGAATTCCACAGTAATCATTCTCTTAAGATTTGCACACAATGGTGGACCGGGTCATTCAAGAATGCAGAACAGGTCCCAGGCAAGCTGGTGAAGTGCCAATAGACAAGGATATTTGTAGTTCTGGGTTGAACTATGGGGTCCTTGGTGCTCTTTGAGCTTGGTTGTTTTCTTGAAAACATTTCATGACCCAACTAGGATAGGTCACGTCATCAATGCTAGAAGAAAGTGGGGTTTGCAGAGAGGAGGAGGAGGAGGAGAATGTGGGTCCTTGATGCTGAGCTTGGCTGTTTTCTTGCAGACATTTCTTGACCCAACTAAGTTACATCATCAGTACTAGAAGAGTCTGCTCCCTGCCTCCAGAATGGTCATGGATTAACCAAGATGCCACCCTTCAGAAGCCTTTGCCCTGGTGCCCACGTCCCACACTTCATCTGGCATTTAAAAAATAAGGGCAGGGGGCCCACTTGCCCGGCCTTGGTGGTTTGCAAGTACCCAGCCTAAAACAAGTGAAAATGCAGGCAGAACATTTGTCATGCTGGCCTAAAACAAGAGGCCGAGGTTAAACTCCTTCTCGCTTCTTGCCCTCCAGCGGGAAGCTTGCCTTTCGAATAATACAATTGTGCCCTGCAGCCCGAGTGACTATCCTGGCCGGGCAGGCGAAGTTCTTCTAATCTGCGAGATCCATTTGATCCTATTTAGGAAATGCGCCTTACAAGGAAGCAGATGGCGAGCAATCCCTTAACAATTATGGCTCACTTGCCTGGGCCGCCGTCTGTAATTTTTCAGGCGCTTCCTATGTCGCTTTGCCTAAATACCCTTCTCCACCCACCCCTTCTGTTCCTTTGTTTGAAAAAGCAATGTGGGAAACGCAAAAAGGGGGGGGGGTTAAAAAGACGCACGGTGGCTGTTGACGAAGCAGCCAACCTGTTTTAATTTGGGAGAATTTGCCAAATGAAAACTTACTTCTTGGAAAAGGCTTCTAGGGAAGGAAGGAAGGAGGAGGAGGAGATGCTTTGTTTTAAATGTGCACCTTGCTCGCTTTGACCTTGGCTGGACAAACGCAACCGGACCCTTGCAACGCCACAGGAGACCAAGAGATGCCTTGAAGACTCCCTGAGCAGAGTCTCAAGGTTCAACCTCTTCGTTCTAGTCTTCACAACTTTTCTGGATGGTGGTGGTGGTGATGATTTGCAATCCTGGGAGCCTTAGATCCCTACACATCTGCAGGACACCAGAAGGGGGAAAAAACGACTCCATCTTTCCATACCGGATTGTTCATAGGCGACCACTTTTATGACTTCAGATCTTCGGGTGTTAGAAGTTGTTCTCTAAAAGCTGGGTGGAATCCTTCAAGAGCTTGAAAGATGATGTGTGAGGAAGGAAGGAAGGAAGGAAGGAAGGAAGGAAGGAGGAAGGAAGGAAGGAAGGAAGGAAGGAAGGAAGGAAGGAAGGAAGGAAGGAAGGAAGGAAGGAAGGAAGGCAATTATTAGATTCAAAAACAAATCCATTCTTCCCCACTGGTGACAAAGGTCACTCCCTGACCTTAACTGAGTTTAGGGATTTGACAACAGGAAGTCAGCAAGAAGCCATCATGCCAGATGTGTTCAGCTCTGCTTTTGGCACGCTCCTCCATTTTGCTGAAAATGCAAAGACGCTGCGAACCTTGAGCTGTGCAAAATAGCCTCATGCGAAATAGTCTTTACCTTGCTCTACCAATAACCTCTACCTTTTCTCTCACCGCTCCCCATTGTGCAAAAGCAATGTTGTGACTGCAGGTCTGATGACGGCTAGATTCCACGGCACCTACTTCTTTCCTGAAGACCGATCTTTATCACCACGTTCTCCAACGCCTCTCCCTTTTCCACACCAACCTCTTCCGATGTGATCGTTCTCAAACTCACGTCTACGGGATTGTAGCCCATTGAACTTCTGAGTCCGGCCACAGCTTATATCTGGAATCCAGAATGTTAACTTCCACACAGCAGTTTCTTGTCCTCAAAACATTCAAATGGCTTACAAGTATTTATAGAATTTTGGATACTTAGGAGTGAATCAGTCCCCTAGGAAGGAAACCCAACGTTGCTCTTTCTTGAAACACAACTAGATAATCTGCTTTTCCTCATCTTTGTGTCGAAGGATTCAGCAGGGCTGTCTTCCTGCAGACCTTGCTCAGCTAGGAGAATAAAAGAACTTGCGTTTTTCAAAAGAACTTGCCGAGAACCGAGTGTGCTTTTTGTGGTTTCTCCTGCTGTGCGCCCGTCCATTATTTCGAAAAATGGGCTAATATCATTAAAGCAGCTGTCTGGAAGCATCCCTAAGCCACAAAAGCACATTTCACAGGGGTGTGAAACAACTGGCTATCCCACCGCCAGACCTCCCAACAGATGTTGTTCTCCGCCAAATAACGTGATGCAACACGTTACTGTCAAGCCAAACTAGAACCAAGCCAGTTTCTTGGATGATGGGTTTACGTAGACGTCCCTTCCCCAGATTAACAAACGCTCAATCCTGCCGAGAACGCAGCTCTCTCTTCCTTGCTGCCTCCTGTTTGTTAAGTGTGTTGTTACCAAGCCTTACTGCTCGCTGTTGTGAGAAAGAGGACCTGGTGCCATCAAATTACTCATCCTGGTAGCTTTCCCCCCTGAGGACTAAAGTCTGGGAAATATTTTGCTCCTGTCTTGGCCTGAGTGATCTAATGAAGTCCGAGAATTCCCCGGCTCTGCTAAAAGAGGCTTCTTGGAGGTTAATTACAGCTGGCTCACCCTTCCTCCAAATTAATAAGACACCAGCTGGGTCAATGTCATTAGCAAATGAACCATGGACAGCCTCGTCCGGAAAACTGACGGGTTTAAGAAAGCCCTCCACGGTTCCCTTCGGTTGTGACGATAACCATGCGAGTGGAAGAGCAGCTGGAATTCATCTGCCGGGCTCAGGAAAGGGTGAAACCCCCTCTCCCTCCTCCGTTTGCCTGGACGGTTTCCAGCACCTGCCTCTTTGGGATTCCTAGCTGGGAAGTTTCCGCTGCTGGATTCGGCAGGAATTCATCTGGTGGGGCTCTCCTTCTTGGCTGCGAAGTCTAGCATGAAGGATGGTCAGCCAAAGAGAAAGAACAGGCCCAGTTCTGGATTTGACAAGCATTCGGGGTCGGGAGACCAACGTCTTTAGGCTGAATGGGGAAAGAAAGAGAGAGAGAAAGAGAGAGAAATTGCTCGGAAGGCAACCAAGCAGCTTTCTCTGAAGGAGAGCTCCATGCTCAGGGACAGCTCCAGTGATCACATCCACCAACTGTAGATCACCCTTAGGACAATCACCATTATCAACCGTTACCAGAAAAGCCGAAGGGTTGCCTTCTTTGAGTCCTCTTTTCTCTTCATCAATTCATCTTCTCTCTTTTGTAAACACTAAAAACTCTCACAAATGAGGGCAGATCTACGTGTCCCAGGCTAATGTTGCAGGAGCCAATCTGGGTCGGTCACCGGGACCATAGGTTTGTCTTCTGAGCTTTTGGACTCACGCTGGAGCCAATCCTCAGGGAACTTCTCTGCGTGCTTTGGGCTGGTCTGTGCCTGGTATTTATATGGTGCCTGTGGTGTGTGGCTTTTTAGTTGCTGATTGGGGTGTGTGGATGGCTGGTTATCAAGTCCTTGGCTGTTGTGCTGCCAAGCCTCGCCTCTGAAGGACCCGGTAAGCTGGTGATAAAATCAGCATTCTTGTTGACTGACGAGGGGCCCGTTGCCCAGGCTTCAATCACTTCCCTGGCTGTTTTTGTGCCTTCTCGTCCAACAATCTTAGTAGCTTCAAAATTGGAATGTATGTCCTTGCTTATTGCTATGTGAGAAACACTGGAAACACTAGAAACACTGCGCAGCCCAACAAGCAAGCATCAAACTCCTTCTCTTTCGACCACCTCCCATGGACCTCTTCCATCCACAAACTAGAAGCCCTCTGCTGAAGACTCCTTCTTCAAAACGGAAGTGGAGAGGCTGCCAATTCAAGTAGAGTAATATTGATCCGGATTTTCGCTGGGGTCGCTCCCCGTCTTTAATGGGTCAAAATCCTGGAGCAAAGCAACCTTTGGAGATTCATTGAGCCGGTCAGAGTATCATAAAAAGAACCACATTCATTGGGGGGGGCGGGGGGGGGAAAGATGTGAGGTATGTAAATGCATCGAATGTTGAAAACAAAAATTTTAACTCCAGTCTCCAGCAAGAGGGAGACAGAGATTAGAGAAAAAGGAGCTTTTGTTTCTGATTTTAAAAAAAAAGAGAATTACACGGAAAAAGCTAATGGCCAGACATGACTTAACTTCTTCATCTTTTATTGCTTACAGGAAATCACCCCCATCTTGCCGGACACAGCCGACCAAGCTTGGCCTTTGGTTTTGTTTCCAAAGGCATGTGAATCTTAACAAGCTTGGGATGCGCCTTTTCGGCCAGCAGAAGTGACACACACACAACGGGCTCTTTCAGCATGCCAGTTTCTCTGACGCCACCGGAATGGAAGCAGAAGAGGAAGACCTGAATATTTTTTTGGGGGGGAGGGGGGGCACGTGGAACAATGGAAGCTGGATGTTTAAAGAACCACACGGACGGAGGGGGAAGCAGCTGCAAACGGCAGCCGAATTCAACACAGGCTAAAAAGAGAGAGACGATATCTCAAAGTCTGGTTTGGCTGATTTGCTTCTGACAACGTCCCAGGCTGTCCTTGACTTACAACTCTTTGTATAGTGACCGTGCAAAGTTACCACGGCCGTGAAAAAAAGGGATGTACTACCTTTTTTCCCACATTTGCGACCGTCACAGCATCCCCTGGTCACGTGGTCAAAATTCAGACACTTGGCAATGGACTCACATTTATGACGGCTGCGGGGTCCCGGGCTTGTGTGATCCCCTATTGCAGGGGTCAGCAACCTCGGCTCTTTTATGACTCGTGGACTTCAACTCCCAGAATTCCTGAGCCAGCATAGCTGGCTCAGGAATTCTGGGAGTTGAAGTCCACGAGTCATAAAAGAGCCGAGGTTGCCGACCCCTGCCCTATTGCGACATTCTGACAAGCAAAGCCAATAAGGAAGCCGGATTCACTTAACAACCATGTTATTAACTGAACAACTGCAGGGATTCACTTAACAAAGGTCGTAAAATGGGGAAAAGATGACTTAACAAATGTCTTCCTTGGGGCTCAGTGGTCCTACGTCGAGGTCTACCCGCACACCGCTGGGGAACACATTTGCAAGGGATGGGTGCCTCTGTAACCCTCATGAAGACCACCAAGTGGACACAGCTACATTATGGGTCCCCTCACTCCTTTTTTGGAGGGGTGGGGTGGGGTGGGAGGGGGCAAACCAAGATGCCTTTGGTTCTCGAACCATGAGCAGCACCAGAGGACGTCACCCAGAACTGCTGGAGCCAGAGGCTGAGGCGTCCTTCATGGGCAGGAAGATGTGGTGGTGACGATCTCGTCCGAGTCGTCTGACTCGGCCCCGTGGTCCTCACGCTTTGAGGGGGAGGCTTGCCGTTGATCGCGGGAGGTGGTAGCTAGAAAGGAACAAAAGGAGAAGCGGAGCCGATCAAAAGGAGCAGAGACACACAAGGCTTTTGGGGGGAAGGGCGTCCGTTTTTAGACCAAGAGTTCGGAGACTTGTGGTTTCCAGGCCTGCTCTTTGTTTCCACATCACCAACAACAACCTGAGCACTAAACCATCATCGCTGGCTTCCTGTTCTCAGATGGGAAACATTACATGTGACAAATGAGGAGACCAGCTGACTTGCCTACTGGGTTAATTCACGGGCCAATTTCCTCTGAATAAAAGGCCTTCTCTACTGGAGTTGACCTCTGCAGAGATGGGTCCCCACTTGTTTCCGAGGGGGACTCTATTTCTCCCCCCCCCCCTGCAAACCAACACTGGAGGATGCCAAATGGGAAGGGGAAGATCTACTGCCGGGACCCCTACTATTTTTTAATTTTCTCAGGGTTCTATTTAATCTCTTTTAATTTGTTTTAACGTTTGTATTGACTGTTTTTTAAATGCCCTGTAAACCGCCCTGAGTCCTTCGGGAAAGGGCGGTATATAAATCTAAATAAATAAATAAATAAATAAAAATAAATTAATATTTTCTCTAACTTGCCCTTCACCCATCTTCATAATCTGTCCTTCCTCCTTTTCCTTTCCTAAAGCTTTTGTTTGGCGACTTCAAGCTGCGTGGACTTCAACTCCCAGAATTCTCCGGCCAGCTGTGGATTCTGGGAGCTGAAGTCCGCTCCAGCTTAGTGTTGCCAACATTGAGAAGCACCGCTTCAAATAGGGAACTTCAAAGTGGAGATCTGGTTCTGCACTGCTCCCCCCCCCGCCTGCCCCAAGCCAAGCCAGCAAGCAAGAAGGGCTGACCCCCGCCACGCTTCTGTCTCCAAGTTTCAAATGAGATCAGTTTTGTACCCAAGATCGAAGGGATGAAGCCTGCCATTGTGAAAGGGAGCGAACGTGTAAAAAACGTAAGAATGTAAAATCAGGGAAATTACCAGAATCGGAAGTGAAGACCAGAGGTGAATATTTGAATATCGACCAGCCCACTTTCTCTTCCCCGGCTTTCTCCCTCCCAGCGCTGGAGGGGAGAGGCTTGCTGCAAAAGATAAGTGGCAGGGGGCAAGAGTCATAAAACCTCAGATGCCAAAGTGGAGAGAGAGAGAGAGAGAGAGAGAGAGAGAGAGAGAGAGAGAGAGAGAGAGAGAGAGAGAGAGAGAGAGAGAGAGAGAGAGAGAGAGAGAGAGAGTGTGAGAGAGAGAGAGTCAATTCTTGCCAGCCTGCGGGCTCCAGGTCAAGGAAGCTCCTTCCGACATCTATCCTTCACATTAGTTTCTGTGTGCAAAACATGTAATAGGAAAGAAGGTCCTCGGGAAAGTTGTTGTTAGTTGCGAAGTCATGTCCGACCCATCGCAACCCCATGGACAATGTTCCTCCAGGCCTTCCTGTCCTCTACCATCTTCTGGAGTCCATCTAAGCTCACGCCTCCTGCTTCAGGGACTCCATCCAGCCACCTCATTCTCTGTCGTCCCCTTCTTCTATTGCCCTCGATCTTCCCCAGCATTAGGCTCTTCTCCAGTGAGTCCTTCCTTCTCATCAGGTGGCCAAAGTATTTGAGTTTCAGCTTCAGGATCTGGCCTTCTAAAGAGCGGTCAGGGTTGATCTCCTCCAGGACTGACCGGTTTGATCGCCTTGCCGTCCAAGGGACTCGCAGGAGTCTTCTCCAGCACCAGAGTTCAAAGGCTTCAATTCTTTGGCGCTCAGCCTTTCTTATGGTCCAGCTTTCACTGCCAGACATTGCAACTGGGAAGACCATAGCCTTGACTATACGCACTTTTGTTGGCAGGGTGATGTCTCTGCTTTTTAGTGTGCTGTCTAGATTTGCCACGGCTTTCCTCCCCAGGAGCAAGTGTCTTTTAATTTCTTTGTTGCAGTCCCCGTATATGGTGGTCTTGGAGCCCAGCTCAGGAAAGGGAGGGGGCAATACATTAATGATGGGGTGGTGGTGGAGAAGGAGGAGAGCAAATCCACTTGCTGCCTTATGAATCACAATTCAAAATCCTTGAATCTGGTGTCAGGGAGAATGCTCACACCGGGGAAAAAGGCGAGCCTTAGGAATCTCCACCGAAGAGGTGAGGTCTTCAGGCCCAGCTTGGGATGCCAGCGTAGGCAGCATCTACATCAGGGGTGGGGAACTTGGGCCCTTTTCTGACTTGTGGACTTCAACTCCCAGAATTCCTCAGCCAGCCCTGGTGGCTCAAGACCTCTGGGAGTTGACGTCCACAAGTCATAAAGGGGCCCAGTTTTCCCACCTCTGGTCTAAATACAGGCATTTGCTCTGGGCCTCCGTTCTGCAGAGCTGAGCCTGCTGCTGCTGCTGTGTGTACGTGTGTATGTGCAGCTGCGACAGCCGGTGAGCAACGCAGCCTGGGGGTGTTGGGTGGGGGAAATGCCTTTTGGCTGAAATGCTTTGGATTCCACGTCTTGGTATCTAGGGGGTGCAGACCAACTGCCTCTAGACGGGGGTGTCCAACCTTAGCAAACTTGTGGACTTCAACTCCCAGAATTCCACAGCCAGCGGGGGAGGTAAGGTCCACAGGTCTTAAAAGTTGCCAGGTTTGCACATCCCTGATCTAGATGATGATAAGATTTCTGATTGTTTGAGTGGGCCCTCGGGCGGGGTGTGTGTGGGGGGGTTGTTCTCTTTTCTTCCTTTGACTCACTAAACTAAGCCACAAAGACAAGCTGGGCTGGGTTGCTGGACCACTCAGCTTATGAAGGCCACATTAAAGCCACCTGTTTCCTACTTACTGTTCCTCAAGGGATGCTTGTGTGACGTGAGCGCTGAATGCGGGCCGAATGAGTCTCACGGCTGCTGTTTTCTCTTCCTCTTCTTCCTCCTCTCCCCTCCCTGCTTTGCAACCACCACCAACGCTAGACAAAGGGCACAGCTCGGAAGATGAATCTGGAGCCTAAGAGGGGAAGAAGCAGGAATCTGGATTTGAACGTAACGGAGGAAGCTAGGATGCTTCTGTGCTCAGTTGCAAAACACTCCTTAGAGACACAATTGACGCAGCAGGATTGGAGTTTGGAAAAAGTCATTGTGTAACCCCCAAACGCAGCTATTTTCAGGAACTGGGTCTACAGATAGTCCTCAGTTAATGACAGCAAGTGGGACCAGAGTTCCATCAGAAAGTGATGCGTTTGTGTAAAGCACGCCACATGACCGTGGCACTTAGCAAAAGCCGTTCTGACAGTCCCGATTTATTGTCGTTAAGTGATGACTGCGTAGGTCAGGAGTTCTGGGAGTTGAAGTCCAGAGAGATTAAAGTTGCTAAGGCTGAGAAACTCTGGATTTGTAGGAGTAACAGAACCTGGGGATGGAGTTAAAAAGAGGCATCAGCCTAGAATCCTTACGTAGCCACAAACAACTAAGTCCAACCTTCCTTGAATATTCCACTGACCCTTCTCTAACGCCTAGCAGGTCCTAACCGCGAGTTGAGAAGATTCTTGTCCACGGGCAGGAATTACAATAAATCAGTTAAATTGGACCCTCAAGCATGGACCTGATCTTTCATGACTTGCAGAACTAGAGTGTCACTGGGTTAAGAAAGAGAGAAGAGGGGAGAGAGACAGATTTGAAGGCTAAGTTCAGAGACGGTGGAGTTTTGCTGCAGCATTTAAGAGGCCTCTTGCCATTCGCAAAATGACATGAGGGTGAGCAGGACCAGAAATCTCACCGGCCAAGGTCCTGACAATAACATCTTTGGCCATTATGGATCTCCCAGAACGCCACGTTTCTCGCTGAGCCTGCCTTAGTTGCCAGGAGGCCCTACATCATTCGCCACCAGGAGTGTATCGAAGTTTCTCGTCTCTTTTGACACTGCAGAAATGTAAAACTAGATCCTTGGCTGCAGGAAGGTCTTCGGAGGGAAACCCGTCCAAGAAACTATTAAGATCCACAGCCAGACAGAGCCCAAACCTTCTGGGGCTTTTCGACAGAAGCCAAAGTGGTCAATATTAGACAACACAGCTCACCAGGCAAATTAAACGGTTGGAAGAGGATCTTGTTTTTTGTTTTTTTACCTGATCATGAGGCTGTGTCACATCAATTCTAGCCTGCCTACAGTCGTTCTTCTGGTTCTCTTCCAGCTCTCTCAACTTCTCTTTCAGCTGCTGGATTTCCACCCTGCAGAAGGACCAGACGGATCTCATTGGTACAGCATTGGATTGGCTTTGGACTGGTGGGAAGAGGAGTGGGGGGGCTGGCTGGGAGGGGTGGGGGGAGAGAAAAGCTGGAGGGTTTCTCCCCCAAATCTGCAACACACAGGAGTTGGGCTACGTTGGCGGATCCCCAGGAACTTAACCCTTTAACCGCCAGCTGATCCTGAAGGACGAGAATATGGTCTCTCAGCCCTACTACCGTCTTGCGGAGAGGTTCATGCTCTGCTGGGAGAACAGATTCCTTAGCAACCGAGTGATCCACTTCTTCAGAAGCTGTGGGAGGGAGCAACAGCCCCCCGCTGGTCTCCGAAGGCCGCAACCCCTCCTCCATTTCCTGGAAGAGGAAAAAAAAAAGAAAAAGAAAAGAAACACTAATCACCTGGAGTATTTTTTTTTCCTTACAAGTTACCTCCTTCTGCACTTATTTATTGAGCTAGAAGCACAAGAAAAATAAAACGTGCTTTAATGGGAAGCAGTTCGGCTGGGGGGGGGGGAAAGATCTAAGCTGCCTTCCACAATAGGCGGTCTTTGAGATCTTTCCCCTGGCCTTCTGGATGCTGGGGGATGTAGTCCGAATCGGCGAAGGGGGCAGATTGCAAAAGGAAAGCTAGCTGCTCCTCTCACGTTTCACCCCCTTTCTGGTGGTGGAACCAGCACGAAATTTCTCCTTTGGGGTGTCCTGATGAGCAGCTTCTGACCTTGGTCTGTAATTCACAGGCAACCCTCACAAAAGATGGCAATGTAAGCTAACGCTGGACCCTGAAACCGTCATCGCTCACTGACCGATATCGTGCTGTTTTTAAGGAAGTTAAGTCCCGGACCTCTTGATTCTTCATCGAGGCTCGTGCAAGTGGCCCACGGAACATGGTTAGCAGCTGACTACTCAGGAATGACTCCCACTTACTTTTCCCCCGTCAGAAATCCATTGGACCAGTTTCTGCCTCTGGCGAGCAAGATAATCTGGGGAAAAGGAATACAGTTTTCAAAATTGGGGTGGGTGGGGAACCCACAAAGGACTGAGCCCCAAGAACCACCAGAGGGGGGACTGACTGCAAAAGCTAGAAGTGCATATTCCCTTGCTAAAAAGTTTGATCGTCTCTCAAGATGCCTCTGAGGATGAGGATGAGAGCAAGGCCAGAGAAGGAAGGAAGGATAGGAAGAAGGTCTATCAATGGGCAATTTTCAGAGATTCCCTTATCAGCTATTGGGGGAGGGAGCTCCTGCCTTGCTTACTCCCGAGCAAGACATTTTTCACCGTGCTTTTGGAGAGAGCAAGCAAGAGGCAGACAAGCGGCCGCGCGCAGGACTCTCTTCGTACGGCAAATCCCTGATGCTTTTTGGCGGCTGAAGGGATTCCCAGCTCTTAAGTTTCCCCCAAACGTTTGTCTTTTTTGAGTGTTCTTCATCCATGTGATGCTAGATGTCCCGGTGACGTCTGTCAAACCATGTCTGGTTCCCTCAGAGCAGGGTTCCCCAACCCTGATCACTTTAAGGTGGGTGGACTTCAATAACCCAGAATTCCCCAGCCAGCAGAGCTGAAGTCCGCCCACCTTAAAGGGTTGCGAAAAAGCGTTTTGGAGAATTGTCAGAGCAATCGGGAGGCTTACCTTTGGCCTGGCTGGGAGACAGGAAGCAGCTCAGAGCGTGGTCCATATCTGCTTTCAGCCTTTCGTTCTGGTCCTGCAGCTCCTTCATCCTTTCGGAGAGCTGGAAGAGGGCCGTGCCGAGCACTTTCTGACGCCGGCTCTCAGAAGCTCTAGACTCAAGAAAGAGAAAATCCGCTGCCACGGCAATCTAAAATGTGCCAGTGTCTCGCTCCCTCCTTTACCCCACGCTCGACCGCCTGCCTGGTGAAAATAGCGACACTTCTAAGCTTTCTGATGACCGAGTAAAGACAAATCAGCCTTAAGCTTGTAAGCCGCCCTGAGTCTTTGGAGAAGGGCGGGATATAAATGGAATTAAAATAAAAATAAAATAAATTTTGGCCTCCCTGAAATCCAAGAGATCGTTTGCAATCATGACGCTTCCCCCGGTTTACTCTACCTTACATTTTCCTGCTGGGTTCAATTTCAGATAAAATTCTAACGTTTGTTCCTTGGGACAATGCCTGGATTTTGCATGGCTCACGTTAACAGTAGACATCTTAATAATTTGTGGGATGCCACCAAAATATGAAGAAGGGAAGGGAAGGGAAGGAAAAGAAAGGAACGGGAAGCGAAAAGGAAGGAAATAAATGCATTGATACTTAAGAAGTTCAACCCCCGTTCTGCCGTTTACTATTGTCTGAACTAATATTTCGAATCAGAATTCTAAAAAAAAATTATTTAGAATTGCCTGTGGCCACCTGTGAGACTAAGGTACAGTGGGCCTTGTGGATTTCTGTTTTTGGCAACGGGTGAATGAAGCCAAAAGTAGTTCGAATACCAAACAGGGTCCTAGGTCAGGAGTTGCAAAGATGCAATCTGGCCCTTCTTTCCCCCCCCCCTCCGCTTTCTATTCATTTCACTACCTTGTGGGGGGGCGAGGGGGGGGAAAGTGACATTCGGGGAACAAGATGAAGTCGAGTCTTACTCTACGTTTCCACGAAACAACCTTGAGCACCACAATCCGCCAACCGTCCTTGGATTGCACAAACTCTTTTCTATCTTCTTTCTGAGCTGTGGTCAGCTTCTTCCTCCTCTGAATCTTTCATCTGATCTTATAGAAACTTTTAGTATTCAGTCTTTTATTTTTTTTTTGTAAGCAACCAGAAGCCCACGAGAAAACATCTCCATTGGGACTTCTTCCCACATCTATTAAACCAACCTCAGCTGGGATTTAGGAAGAAAAAGTTTATTTTTAATTGTGGACGCTAGCTCAACATTAAGCCTTCCGGCGGCTGGCGTTGGAACTGTGGGTGCTGGCAATCATCCCTGAGGCCTTTTGCGTCCACGTTGACACACCTGATCGTGGCCTTTCTTTCCTAGAAGTTGCCAGGGGCTATCGAAAGAGGTAGACTGGTTAGGGTTGGGGTGCACCAACCGTTCCTGACAGCTTGTTCCTTCAATCAGTGAGAAAGGAGTTAGCCGAGAACGCAACTCAACTCCCATCCTCAGTGCAGGAAGTTGTTGGTGGCTTGCAGGGTTTGTGAAGGTTTGGGTCAAAGCCCGGGCGAGGAGAGCCAAAGACAGCAAGATTGGGATGCATCGCACCAAGTTGCTGAGCAACAGAAATCCTAGCCAAAATTCTTGCATGAGAAAAAAAAGATTTAAATATGCAAGTGTAACTAATGTTGAGAAAATCTTAAGGAGTAAGAATGTTGTGAATACTGTGGGGAAAACACATTTAAACAAGAATGTAAACAGGATGTATGATGAGGCAATCGAGATGGTTAATGAAAAGAAGCTTTATACTGATGTGGTTATTATTTGCAGAAACGGGAGAAAAATGTTTAGATTTAATTGTCATTTATTTAAATGAGAAGTGTGTTAATTTAAGGTTGGCTAAAGAGAATATTATTGGGAGAAGGAAATCAAGCAAAGCTATTATGTGGATTATAGAATTATAGAAAATAATTGTTGCTGTTTTTTAAACACTAACCCAGACAACACCATGTTTACCAAATATTAAGGTGTATGTTAAAAATCAACAAAACATTAAAAAAGAAAAAAGAAATTTTAGACAACATTGTGACCGTAAACAGAGGACTACCTGTTATTCTGAAACGTAGTTCTGTGTTTTCCCTGATCATAGTGCAGCAGAAAGGAACGGCTGCGTTTATGAAGGGCCCTAAATTCAATAATGCCGCTTGGGGTGTGTGTGAAAGCCCTAATAAGCAGGCATATACATAGAATGAAGGCTACTGCTAAGCTTGCAAGCCGCCCTGAGTCTTCAGAGAAGGGCGGGATATAAATGGAATTAAAATAAAAAAATAAATAAAACAGGCTTTGATAGGATTACAGGGCACTCCCTCCAGTAAGGCTTTAAAGGCGAATCCTATTGTTTGCAGTTTTGTAAGTCGGTGTAAAATCACCACCTTTCTGATGGCAAATTTTGTTTTTTTTTCTGTCCCCCGTTCAGGTTTGAATGAGACAATAGAAACTTTGGGAAGCCGTTACTTTATCCTGAGCAGGACACAGAATTGTCTAGTAGTTGCTTAGAGCTGACAAGTGCCTTGACAGCACATCATCAAATCAATCAGCTAGGCAGAATATATTCTTTATATGTGTGTGTGTGTGTGTGTGTGTGTGTGTGTATGCGTATATATATGTATATGTATATGTATATATATGTATATGTATATATATATATGTATATATGTACATGTATATGTACATGTATATGTATACACACACACACACACACACACACACACACACCTTTTACCATTTCTTAGGGTAAAATGAAAGCTTCTGATGGGAATTGCGAGAATGGAACAGAGTCTGCTAACCAAGCTAAACAAAGAGAATGACAAGTAGCTGGTGACCTTTTTTTTTAAAGTTTACATTTCACTTCCTGAACCGCAATTAGTGAAGAATAGAAACTAGCCAGCAAAAAGTTAAGCAGATGCAGAAAGTCCCGAAGTAATAAACGTACTTTCGTTGCACAACTCTGGTGTGTGTCAGCAGGTCCTGGAGGCGCTGGATCTGCAAAGGGGGAGAGAATATTATCCAACCTAGCGAGGACCACCAAAGGAAGCCGTTTCATAAGTACGCAAAAAAAAAAAAAAAAACGGCCCCGGGAAGACTCTGGCAGCTCGTTTCCAACTAACCGCTTTCATTCACAGGCAAATCCTTCTAGGTTTGGGCTATGGTAGACCATCATAAGCAAACGTGGTTCTCCTCTTAAGGAAAACGCGTCAAGAGGAACCCAGAAAGAAAAGACACCAGAGAATATTTGGATGACCCAAAGTGACAGCATCACATGATCCCAAAGACGTCACAAGCAGCTGTAAAAAGAGGTTTTAGGGATCAGTGGGTTTGTGCCTTTCTGGGAACGAGCTCAACTCTGCAGAATCCGGGGGGTGGGGGAATTAGGATCTGGAGGATGCATTCGTTGCTCACATTGGCACCTCCGAGTGGCACTGCAGTATCAGTTAGGTTAATAACAGAACAACTGAGTTGGCAGGGACCTTGGAGGTCTTCTAGTCCAACCCCCTGCTCAAGGTGGGGGACCCTACACCATTCTGGACAAATTCTTCTACCATCAACCACGTGTGGACAAAAACCGATCTCTGCATAGCTAGGTGGTAGGAAAGAAGTCAGGGCTATTGATACCCCCAATTTTCTAGGGGAGCTCATGAGCACAGATGGAGCCTTAATTACTGCCCACAGAAAATGCAACGAGGAACATTTCACCGAGTTTTTTTTAAAACGATGTTTCTCCCTTTCAAACCATTTTTCATACCTCTTGGTAGGAAGTATGCAGAGCGATGGTCATTTCTTCCATGTCGGTATTCTTCACATCTGCCTGGAGTTGACTTTGGAGGAAACAGACACAAAAGGAGAAGAAGGATTGGCGGAGTCCAGAGAGACAGAGGTTAAACCTAAATCTTTCTTAACCATATGGATGAACCACTACCAATGTTAAGTGGTAGGGCAATGTTGGGCAATAATTTAATCTTCTTTTAACTTTTGTATTTCTATCTATATGCCCTGTTCACCGCCCTGAGTCCTTCGGGAGAAGGGCGGTACAAAAATTCAATAAATAAATAAAAAATAATAATAAAATAAAAGTGATGACTATATTCCACTTTCAGGCCCTGACAGGTGGGAGATGCTATAAGTCAAAATAAATAAAACAGAACCCATTTATTATTTCCCTATTCTGCCCTCCCAGCCTGCGATACGTTTTCACGAGCACAGGAGAAACCTGTGGCCAGCGGTTCCCACAGGCAAAGGACCAAATTGTTGTTGGAAAACTTAAGTCTTCTGCAAGAAGGAAGAGGCAGGGGAAAATATCTGACCCTTTCTCCGTACTTAATGGTGTTGTCTTTCTCCTTGCACTGCTGTTCTAGCCTGAGAATCTTCTGCTTCAAACCATTGATCATCTATTCCAAGAGAAAAATAAAAAGGGTTGCCTCGTTAGTGTACATTTCTGGTTCTGGAAAGCTATAAATGCCGAACAGAAGGGGGAGGGCAAAAAAAAAAGGTGCATTTACCAAGCTGCTCTCACTTTTCTGTTCTGTCCGTAACCAGCTAAATTCAGAATACTGCGAAAAATACAAAACAAAGAAACCCACGCGGCGCTGAGCATTCCCGATTAGGGAACTGGAGAATGTGCTTTGGGGTTTGCTGAATCAAGGCTAGCCCTGCCAGATTCGCCCCCGCAGACTTAGAAAGCCCAAAGCCAGAGCCTTCCGTCCTCGGTCAGAAGACGAAAGAGCTGTTGGGAGCCGTCCGAAAGATACCCTCCACAACTTTACCCGGAAGGGGTCCAAAAGCTGCTCAATTTGTTTGTCCTTCCGGTTGTTCTCTTCTTCCACCCGCCGGAGTTTGGTTTTCATCCGATCCGCTTCGCACTTCTGAGCTTGGATTGTCTACCGTGGAAGGAGGGTGGGGGGAAAAACAACCTCTCAGAATCCTTGAGCAAGGAGACGGTAAACGGGGAGGGGGGGGGAAGAGGACAGGAGAAAATTTATCTCACGTGGTGGCATCGGAGAATCCCGTCTCTTTTTCCTTCCCAGCAATCTTGCCTAGGACAACTTTAGATCCTCAGCAGATCCCCATCCCGCCCTGTTACTTTGAAACATTTCCCAGAAAGCAGGAAGACAAAGCTTCAGCGAGTGAAAGGCTAGGAACTAAAATTCTGCTCTGTTCATTCCACGGAGGAGGAGGAGGATATAGAAAACGCTTGTCCTAACCTTCTTTAGTTCAATTATCTCGTCGTACATATCCTCCTTCTCCTTGTAGTCTGGAGTTCCAGGGATGTAGCCTGGTAAAAGAAATGGCAGGGATACAATATTTTGAGACCAGATAATTCTATCTGTTTCAAAGTCTTTCACCCAAAGCCTTGTACGTCGCTTCTTCTAAAGCGGCTGGAATCCATTATAGCAAGGCTCCTCAACCTTGGCAGCTTTAAGACTTGTGGACTTCAACTCCCAGAATTCATCAGCCAGCAAAGCTGGCTGAGGAATTCTGGGAGTTGAAGTCCGCAAGTTGCCAAGGATGAGGAGCCCTGCATTCCAGCCTAAAAATTCTGAAATTGGTCTTGGTGCTAGCTAAGAGGCAGAATTCCACGCCTTCGAACTCACCGCGGCTGGCAGAGCGAGCGTGTTTAGGTTTCTTCATCCCCAAAGCCTCCTTGAGATACTCGGGTGTGCTTCCAGGAAGAGGGGAGAAAGCAGTTCTGATGCCAATATCGGACTTGGAGTGACTCATCCAGGTGCCTAGGGAAGAGGGGAATGGGGTTGTCAGCTGCCACCTCAATGCTTGCTTGGGCTTCGCTACCACTGGCTGCCAGATCCCCTGAACTGGAGGGAGGGGGAAAGGTATGGGGGGGGGGAAATGAAAGCAAGGGCTGTATTTCTTTGAGAAGCTGCTTCAAGGTCATATCAGCTGCACGCCATCCTGTGGCCTGAACTGATCATTACAAAAGCATCCTGCCTGAACTGACTGGTCACGTAGGGGTGGGCAATGGGAGAGAACCAAGGGAGGGAAAAGTTGAACCTAGGGATACACATTGTGTTTTGCTTTGCCATACAATTGCAGACAAGGGGTGGCAGGTCTGACAGAGATACCAAGAAAGATAGCAATAGCAACAGCACTTAAGACTTCTATACCGTTCCACAGGGCTTTACAGCCCTCTCAGCAGAATCAGCCTCTTGCCCCCAACAACCTGGCTCCTCATTTTACCGACCTCGGAAGGATGGAAGGCTGAGTCAACCTTGAGCTGGTCAGGATCGAACTCCTGGCAGTGGGAATGCAGTCAGCCTGCAATACTGCATTGTAACCAGTGCGCCACCCCAGCTCTTAAGGGAAGACAATCCCATCCAGCCAAAGGCACCCCCTCTGTGCAAATTCAGCTCCTGGCTACACATTAACCAGAGCTTTTAATCTGGATTTTAATCCCAATTCTACCGGTTTCCGGAATTCTCTGGCAAAGAAGGATCTGATTTCACACCTGGCTTCAGAGATCCACGCCAATATTGCCTTGAGGCTTTCACTAAGGGACTCTCAAGGCGTTTGCTCTCTGAGCTTTTCAAAGTCCGCAGAAATCCACTCCTTTTAGAATGGAGGCAGGTGTGAGAGGTATATGGAGAACCTGCAGGAAGGTAAAATAAACAACAACAAAAAAAACACAACCAAGATTAAAAGCTTTGAAAAGCAAACGAGATCCTAACGTATCATTTTGTTATGAGTAGGCTCTCTAGGCTCTCAAAAAAAAGGAAAAAAAATATTTCACAATCATGTGCACGTATACATAAAAAGGGCTGCATGACATGTACTGTAACTGAGTAGGCCTTTCTTAACCAGGTAGGAAAAAATGCGACATGTTTTTAAAAGAGCTGGGTAAAAGCGTCAAGATTTCGGAAGAAGGGCACTGAGTTTTACCTCTCGATCCCTTTCCATAAAATGAGCTAGTACCATGAAAACCTGTCAACAAAAGTACGTATAGTCAAGTCTATGGTCTTCCCAGTTGCAATGTATGGCAGTGAAAGCTGGACCATAAGAAAGGCTGAGCGCCAAAGAATTGAGGCCTTTGAATTCTGTTGCTGGAGGAGACTCCTGCGAGTCCCTTGGACTGCAAGGCGATCAAACCGGTCAGTCCTAGAGGAGATCAACCCTGACTGCTCTTTAGAAGGCCAGATCCTGAAGCTAAAACTCAAATACTTTGGCCACCTAATGAGAAGGAAGGACTCACTGGAGAAGAGCCTAATGCTGGGAAAGATCGAGGGCAATAGAAGAAGGGGATGACAGAGAAGAAGGTGGCTGGATGGAGTCACTGAAGCAGGAAGCGTGAGCTTAAATGGACTCCAGAAGATGGTAGAGGACAGGAAGGCCTGGAGGAACGTTGTCCATAGGGTCGCGATGGGTCGGACACGACTTCGCAACTAACAACAACCACCATGAAAACTGGCCGATTTTTAAGATTAGTTTGTCTCACAGATTGGGCACCGTCTCAGCCAAAGCGGTGATGTGACACTTACTTGATTTTGCAGGCCTGCGAGACATTTTCTTCTTCAGCGTCTGTAAAACGAAACGAAACAAAAAAGACTTTGTGTTGTAATTTGTTACCGGGGAATTTTTCTTGGCGAATTCCCTGTTGGTGCTCCATTTTGTGAGCAGAACTCTCTTGCAATTACAGATTTATCGGAATCCGATGGCCACGAGAGCACCCAGTGTTTTTAAGTCCACATCAATTCCAGTGTTTAAAAAGACCAGGGGGAAAAAAATACTCAGAAGAGTTTAAAATCCGAAAGCAAACAGCTGTATGAATTGACTGCAAAAATTTTCTTTGTATAGCTTGAGTGTTATAGATAGGCTCCAGTTTGTTTGCCAGTTTATTTTGGATTAACATGAAGCACAAATCACATTATTATGGTTTGATCAGCAAACTGTTATTTTTTTTTAGCGTGACATCTGAATCCGTCCACGATCAATTTATAGAAAATAAGAGAACTGAAAGATATCTAGCCCAACTTACTGTTTCTGTATCAGAGTCATAAGTCAGGGCAGGAGAATTATCTTCAGCCTGTAAAGACATAATTATTATAAAATACGATGCTGCTGTTAAGCATCTAAATGTTTTTATGAGGTTAGCATTCAGCGATATGGCGCAGTGGCCCATCAGTATGATCAACTCTGAGTGGAAGCTGATCCTCTGAGGCTTTCTTACCCACTTATCCCAGAACCTTTAGCCTGAGATGGCTGGAATATGAGCAATCTAAATTACTCAGGAAACTCAGAAAAATAATAACATCCATCCATCATCAGCCATCAAGAGGCCTGTGACAGAAGGCAGGTTACTCTCTGGAACAAACAGCTATAAAACATCTAATGGATGGGCTCCTTGGTGCTCTCCGAGCTTGGTGGTTTTCTTGCAGAAGTTTCATTACCCAACTAGGGAACATCATCTGTGTTAGAAGGGAGGGGGATTTGCTCCCCGTTTATTTACTAGGGGCTTGCTCTGTCAGTGTTGCTCTGTCTTTACTTCCTGGATTGTTGGTCTAGTATTAACGGAGAGAGAGAGAGAGAGAGAGAGAGAGAGAGAGAGAGAGAGAGACAGACGGATGGTTGATAGCAGAGACAGAGAGCAGAGATAGATAGATAGATAGATAGATAGATAGACAGATAGATAGATAGATAGATAGAGAGAGAGAGAGAGAGAGACAGACAGACAGACAGACAGACAGACAAGAATATTTGTAGCTCAATGTTGAACTGTGGGTGTTGTCCTTGCTGCTCTCTGAGGTTGGTTGCTTTCTTGCAGACATTTCTTTACCCAACTAGATAATACCATCAATGGTAGAAAGGAGTGGATTTGCAGAGGAGGAGAAGGACTGTGGGGTCCTTGGTGCCCTTTGAGCTTGGTTTTCTTGCAGACATTTCATTACCCAAATAAGTAACATCCTATTTGCCAGAAGGGAGAGGGATTTGCGGAGGAGTGGTGGTGGTGGAGGAGGAGGAGAACTGTGGGATCTTTCATTGCTTTCTGAACTGGCTAATTTTCTTGCAGACCTTTCATTACCCAACTAGGGAACACCATCAGTTCTGCTACTAAGGAGTGGGGCTTGCTGGCTCTCTCTTTCCAGAAAGCCCCTTGTGTCCAAGCCGAGAGCCAACCCCACTCCTGGCCTGCCCTCTCAGCGTGGGCAGGGGCCTCCTTCCCCAACCAGCAGCCCGGCTGAGTGCAGTGGAACATGGGACTCCCGATACGAAGCCTCAGGAGAAGCAAAAGGAGGAAGAAGGCATTTCTGCAGGAGATTTCCACCCGGGTTTCCCCGAGTCCCAGAGGCCGGGTCAGCCCCAGAGTTCAGGACGCTGCCTGGGCAGCCCCGTAACGTGTGAACGGGCAGGGTTCACCTCGCGTCTCCCTGTTCCCCCGCTTGGGAGGGGGGAGAAACCCTCCCCTATTAATGCTCCGGATCGTCCTGCCAGCCCTTCCCGACGAAGCAGCTCCCCCGGTTCTGCGACCGCCCCCGTCCCCCTAATCCCCGGCGGCTGGCTGGGGATGATGGGAGCTGCAGTCCCCGGGAGGCGAGACGGACGGGCGGACGGGGCGCCTCTTCTCCCCCTCCGGTCTCCCTCCGGCCCTCACCGACTCCCGCTCCGGGGCGGCCTCGCTGGGGCTCCGCGACATGCCGGCGAAGCGACGGGGGTCTCAGGCGCGGCAGCCTCTCCACAATGGCCCCGCGCAGGACCCGCCGCCCAACTTCCGGCCAAGGCTCCATGGCAACCGCCCCGGCAACCGCGAGCGGAGGACCCGGATGGACGCGCGCGCGCGTGTAGCTACGCCTGCGCGTGTAGCTACGCCTGCGCAGTAGCGCTTCTCGTGAACCCTGGCAAGGCCGCGGCTTCTCGGCTCGGTCTGCGCCCTCTTAGGAGCCCCGGACCGGCCGCTCCCGTGACTCGCGGCTGCCTCCGCTGTGGACGATGGGGATCGGAGCCAAATGTGTATCTAGAAGGCAGAAGGAAAGCAAAAGTCCTGGTGCCGTCAAGGAGAAGCCGGCCTCTCTTGCCCTTCTGCGCATGCCCGGGCCAGGAGAGCAGGGACTCGCCCGCGCCTGCGCAGAGAAGACGAGACCCTGGAGTTTGCAAGGCACGAGTTTGCAAGACCTGCTTTCTTGCAGCGGTCGGTTTCCTTGCAAGCGGATCCTGCCCGTCATTGCACCCGCGGCCGCCGGGCCGTTGCAGGAGGCTCTCCCCCTGCCTCCTTTCGGAAGTCCTGGGGGAGTGGTGGGGGCGCCCCTTAGGAACCCCGTATCGGGACCGGGATCGACTCTTCCTGCAACGCTGCTTGCATTGGGGCCGGCCGGTGCAATTCCCTGCGCGAGAAAGACGGGCTGGCATTCCGATGATCGTGGCAGACGCGTGTCTCCGATAAAAAAAAAGGGGTGTGAACGTAGCTTGCAGTGGGAACTTGAGTTTCAAATTTATTTCTAAATTTCTGCGGCTTGGCTTGCTTTTGCAAGAACAGCCCCCCCTCCCCCCGAGACTCCCCCATGGATGCAAAATGTTCCCAGCTTTTGCCTTCCGTTTGCGCCGTTCTGGCCGGCCCCGGGCATCCCGTGGTGGACGACACTTGTCTGGAAAAGCTGCTGGACTGGTTTAAGGCTCTGGCCAGCGCTGGTGAGTTTGCATTGGAGGGTGGGGTCTCTCCGTGGAAACCCATCCTGGGATGCTACCAGTTTTAGGGTGACATTGCAAAGATTGGGACAGGCATCGTCAGGACACCGCATAGGTGACATCGCCTTGGCTTGCTTGAGATGATAAAGTTTGGATTTATTCCTTTAGCATTTTAGGACTATAGCTTTTTTGTTTGTATCTTATGATTTGTGCGGATTGCTTTTATTTAGTATCCTAGGACTATCCTGATTCATGATTGTCTTTTACCATGATGATCATGATTTATCACTTGTTGCTTGCGTGTACGCTGAGAGTTTATGCACCGGAGACAAATTCCTTCCAATATCGCACTTGGGCCAATAAAGAATTGTTTCTATTCCGAGATGCTACTGGGATGGCAAGCTGGCAGTTGAGTTGGCCTCCTCTCTTGCTTCGACACTTGTTGAGCAAACGCCACAGTCATTAATCAAATGCCAGGTGAAATGTGATGGTTGTTAAATCAGCCCTTTTTAGCCCTAGGATATTTTCTGCGGGGGTGGGGGAGTAAACACCATTTTCTGGTGAAGGATGCCCGAAATTGTGGCCACAGAACTGGATTATGTAGATGCAGGCTGGTTACCAAGCACGCAAAAGGTAATCCCATCAAAGCAGTGTGTATGTCAGACTTGTGAAACTGGGTCGTAAGTCGTTCCCGGAAGGTCCATCGTCACTTGGACTGGTCATAAATTGAGGACTGCCTGTATTTTTTTTTCTCCCCCAGGGCCTAGTTTGCTGGTGTTAAAAGAGAACCCGTGTCTGATCGAGTTCATCCTTGCGGTGCTCAAACAAGGGGAACCAAATCCCGTCCTTCTGGCTTTTGTTCTGAGGCTCACCGGGATCCTTGCAGCTTCCGAAAGCAGCTTCCAGCATTTGCAGGTTTGTCAGACACGCCGCCAGAAGCAATTCAAATGCAAACGTACTTACTAAGCAAGGTGGGAGTGTGTGTTGCGGAATCATACAATTCTTTCCTTTCTTCTGCATTATTTTTTTTTAAAAAACCCTCTAGATATAGTTTAATCTGAAAAAAACCCACAATTTGAATGTTTAGAGCAGAGCCCAGATGGATGGGTCAGGATTTCTCAGCCGTTATTTTAGTAGTTCCACAACCGTGAATCTTTCTTTCTTTCTTTCTTTCTTTCTTTCTTTCTTTCTTTCTTTCTTTCTTTTTTTCTTTCTTTCTTTCTTTCTTTCTTTCTTTCTTTCTTTCTTTCTTTCTTTCTTTCTTCCTTTCCTTCCTTCCTTCCTTCCTTCCTTCTTTCTTCCTTTCTTTTTTTGCCTTTTTTCTTTCTTTCTTTCCCTTTTTCTTTCTTTTTTTGCCTTCCTTGCCTTTCTTTCTTTCTTTTCTTTTTTTTCTTTTCTTTTCTTTTCTTTTCTTTTCTTTTCTTTTCTTTTCTTTTCTTTTCTTTTCTTTTCTTTTCTGTTCTTTTCTTTTTTCTTTCTCTTGAGCCAGCAACAGGAGGTGGTGTTTGGAGCTTTTGGAGAAGCAGGTCCCTTGGGCAGCCCACTCTGGGAGAACATGACCATTCGGAGCGGCTGGGTGCAAGGAGCCTTCGTCATGCTGCAACATTACAGCGCCTTCCAGTTCCTCTGCAACTCTGGCAAGTCCAGACTTTTCATCCCCTAAGATCAGATTGCCCAGCTGGACTCTCCTATCCTGGATCCAATACAGGTAGTCCTCGACTTATGACTCTAAACCGAATCCAGAATTATGGTTGTAAGTCATTCCGGTCATTAAGCACATTCCTGCGCCCAATTTTACAACCTTCATATTTTGCAGCAGTTAGTGGCTTTTGACAGTTGCTAGGCAACCAGTCATAAGTCAAGGACTACGTGTGGATCAATTCCTGGTCCTGAAAGTGACATGTTGGAGGCTGCCTATGAAAAAGACTCGGGGGGGGGGGGGGGCAGGAGTTTTCCGTTAACTAAAACGGATTGTCCTCGGCTAGAAAGTGCCATTTCTGAAATGTTATCTTTGGTCCCGCGCAACAATGATGCAGTAGAATCAAAAGGGTTTTTTAAAAAATAAAAAATTAAAAAAAAATCATACGCCATTTAACCAAAGTCCTAATAATTAAAACGTTGTTTTCCGTGCTAAATCAAAAGCATCCTGCTTATATTCATCCCCCAAAAAAGGAAATAGCCGTTTTCTCCCGAAATTGTCAGCTTCTCCGGTTGTCAACAGGAGCTCTAGATGTGATCTTCACTCTTCAAGGAGACCCCAGCCTCTTCATCGCGGCGGGAGCCGACCGGCTTCTGGCCCGCCTGCTCATTTTCTCCGTAGAGTTCGAACCGTCTCGCCTTCTCAGTTCAAAGGACAGCGATTGGCCAGCCTGCACTGGGATGATGGCCGCCCGGGTTGAGGAGGCGCTCAAGTCCCGCTCCCCATCCCGGATCAAGCAATCCCTGAAGCTGTTAATGACGTTATTTGAACACAACCAGGATGCCTGGACTGAAATCTTGTGGTCACGCATAGCAGAAAGGGTTGAAGCTCTCCTCATGGAAGAGCCAGTCCAGGCAGGACCCTTGTTGGCTGATTTATTCCTTAGCATGGCAAGGTAAGAGATGGTCCATATGTTATTATTGAAGAACTTTGCATTGGTTAAGATGGTGGGACAGTGCTTGCATGGAAGGGTTCTTGCCCTGTTTTTGCACATCGGGTCCTCTGTTTCAACTAACAACATACAGAGTTGGAAGGGACCTTGGACGCCTTCTAGTCCAACCCCCTGCTCAGGCAGGAAGGCCTGTCCCATTTCAGACAGATGGCCTGTCTGGTCTCTTCTTAAAAACTTCCAGTGTTGGAGCATTCACAGCTTCTGGAGGCAAGGAGATCCACTGGTTAATCATTCTCACTGTCAGTAAATTTTTCCTTAGTTCCAGGTTGCTTCCCTCCTTGATTAGTTTTCATCTGTTGCTTCTTGTCCTGCCTTCAGGTGCTTTGGAAAATAGGTTGACACCCCCCCCCCCCAGTCCACTTGACCCCCTCAAATCTGTTGGTTTACCCCAATGGGTTGACAATCCCTACGTTATTCCTTAAGAGCTCTGAATTGGTTAAGGGGGGGCTGCTGCTTGCACGGAGGATCTTGCATTGCTGGGTCTCGGGTTGCAATTATTGATGCTCAGTACCAAAAATGGGGGCTCTGGGGGTAGTCGAAAGGGACGAAGTGGATGCCTTAAGTCTCGGAGATGGTTAAACAGGCAGCTGTTCAACCGGTCGTTCTTCCTCCAATAGGTCTCCTGCATTTAGCTGTCACGAATGCAGCCTTTGGAAGCTGGTGGCCCTTGCCCTGAAGAATATCAGCATGGCTCAGGTCGGCTCTTTGGCACATGGACTTTTGAAGCTTGAGGCATGGTAGGCTCTAAAAAGGAGGCCGCGATCTAGTGCAGCTGGCAACTTTTCACAGATGTGGACTTCAAAGCCCAGAATTCCCAGGGTTTCATATTCTCATAGAGTGGCTTGCTAAGGATTTTGCTTGATTCGTTTAGCTGCAGATTCCAAACCCCCCCTTTTTCTTAAACCCTTTTTCACGCCTGATCAAAGTCTGGGATTGCGGTCCTACTGGGGGAAAATTGGGTTTGCCAGTCAAGTGTTCAACAAGGTGAGCCCAGCCAGTCATGGCTTATTGCAAAAACGTGTCTTAGGGTGACGTACGAACTCAAGTCATTAAAAACCCTTTCCACTCTCTCCATTGCGGCGTTTTTAACGTCCTTCCGATAGTTCTAAAGACGGTGGAATTTACAGAAGGCAGCACCTTAAACCAAAATAATGTACCGCTGGTATAATTTGAAGCGTGCTGTGTGCATGCATGCATGCGTGCATGTGATTTTACGTTGAAGGGGTTTTGATTTATGAAACCCAACTTTTAACAAGACGTCAAACCAACGGAAAGCTCTAATCTTGCGCATGCAAAGCAAACTTTCTCTCTTCTTCAAGCCCACAGGCCATCCAAGCCCACAGCCTGGCTGTTTTGCTCCGGCCTATGGACTACATCTTGCGAGCTACGTCTCCTCACTTAAGTTTCCCAAGTGAGTGGTACAACACAATCATGCTAACAGACCCATGTCCACTAGACAGAATGGGTGGGTGAGGAAAAAAGGATGATCCTGGGGACTGAGGACAGCCACAATGCTCTGTAGGAATTAAATCTTTGGAAACTCTCCTGTTTGCAGAGGTTTATCCAGCTGTGTCAGAGATGCCTTTTGTCTGAAAATTGTCGTTTCATCCCATGCTTCAGGGCTGCTGGACGAGGCCCTTGCAGATGCTTCTTCTGTGGAATCTCTTCTCTCCACCAGTCTCCTATGTCAGACGATGGCTCATCTTGAGGACATCCAAGAGCTGGTAAGAAAAGAGCAGGCTTTCTTCACACCTTTGGAGATTCTCCATCATTCAGGTCACGGTGGTCCTGAAGCTGCCTTTTCCAAAAGGCATCTGGACTTTTGGGGTTTCCCCCCCCCCCTTGAAAACCTTTCGTTGCTCATCCAAGAAGCTTCTTCAGTTTCTTAACACAGCGAAAATAAGCTTCTGCCAAGTTCAGATTTTCCCGAGAGACTGCCTCGTCCCTTTTCCAGCCTGGAAATGTTTTAAGCGTGCCGGCTGGGGAATTCTGCAGGTTGAAGTCCGCAAATGTTGACTGTGTGGAATTCTGGGAATTGAAGTCCACAGAGCTTCCAGTTGCCATGCTTGAGAAAACCCCGCTCCACGGAATTACAGCTCTGATTAACTAGCTTACGACACACTGTGGCTTCCCCCAGGTGTGCTTGCAAGTGGAGTTTCCCCATAAGCCTTTGTTATGCTCCATGGTGACCATACTACAGCTTTGCGCTGGCCAGGCCGTGCCGTCCTCCTCCTGCGGAGCTACACTGGGCAACATCTTGATTGGCAGCTTCCGTGTTCAGAGGGCAGCCCTTAGCCTCCTGGGAGCGCTCTCCCGATGGGCTGGTAAGTAGGCTTGTGTCCGTGTTGGATGTTTTGTCTGTATTGTGTCTGTACTGTGTAGTTAAATAAATCGTGCCGTTCTAACCATGGAGCAGTTTGCAGAACGTGTGTGTGTGTGTGTGTGTGTGTGTGTGTGTGTTTAATCCTCTTCTGCCATGCAGTCAAGCACCGACAATAATCAATCGGAATAAAAAGCAGAGGAGGTCCAAAGCTCTCTTTCTGCCAAAAACCAACTTATTTGGGGCAGACAGAGCATAAGGAGCCTTTATGTCAGTTCGCTGCAGCTCTTCAGCTTTTTCTTCCCAGGGAGCAAATCTTTTCAGCGATAAACCCCCGAGAAAGTAGCGCTGGGGACGGAGCTGAGGCTGAATGGGAAGCCCAAAAGGGGCAGAGGCGATTCAAATGTTCGCTCTCCACATGTAGGGTCCGTTGACGATAAAGAAAGGCTGCAAGTGTTTGGCGTTCTCCTGACGTACTTACGGAGTCCGGAAAACAATCCTGTGGTGAGTGCGGAATTCTACGCGGGGCTTCGCTTCTCTCCTGTAAGGAAGGCTTGCGTTTACTTAGGACCGTCGCTTAAGAGATTTATTTATTTTTATTTTAATCCCATTTATATCCCGCCCTTCTCCGAAGACTCAGGGCGGCTTACAAGCTTAGCAGTAGCCTTCATTCTATGTATATGCCTGCTTGTTAGGGCTTTCACACACACCCCAAGCGGCATTATTACAAAGTCAGCTTAATTGCCCCCAACAATCTGGGTCCTCATTTTACCTACCTCGGAAGGATGGAAGGCTGAGTCAACCTTGAGCCTGGTGGGACTCGAACCTGCACTAATGGCAGGCAGCTGGTGTTACTTAAGGAGGCATTCAGAGGAGAGATGGGGAGAAGCGAAATGAAAATGAAATGAACTTTCATTGTCAAAGTACCAGCTATGTGTACATTGAGATTAGCTGAGCCTCCCTTTGTGCTCCCACCCCCCAACACACAGTGACAACAAACCCTCCATCTTACTACACCATGTGAACTTGACCCTCTTTTAGCGGTCTACTATAGGGAGCGTCCTCTCGTACGGTATTGTGGTTTGGTACGCTGGTCTGACAGCCGCGGATAGGAAAGCATTACGGAGGGCGGTGAGCACAGCACAAGACATTGTGGGCTGTCCCCTGACACCACTGGATGACCTCGCCAGGGCTCGCTGCCTTGGAAGAGTGAGGAAAATTCTCAGGGACGACTCACACCCTGGACGGTATCTCTTTACTCTCCTACCATCGGGGTAGGAGATGCAGGAGTATAGCCAGCCACACCAACAGGCTGAAAAACAGCTTCTATCCGTGGGCTGTTAGGCTTTTGAATGAGAAATAACTTTTGTGAACTTTTGTGAATTTTATGCCGAAGGGACTTGGGAGGCCGGTGTGTGGTGTGGTTGGTTCACAGCAGCTTCCGAAGTTCCTTTTGATAGCTAGTTATATCCCGCTTTTTATTATTTTTACCGCTAACTCAAGGCAGCAGCCGCGCCTGTTGTAATAAGATCCTTCTACTTCCTTCCAGATTTTGAAGAAAGCCCTCCAGGGAACTCTAAAGTGGCTTCTGAGCGGCTTGGAACCTTCCATCTCCCTTGCTGACCTCCAGCAACACCGACAGTTTCTCAGAGGTGTAAATAGCGTGACTTAGGCGAGACTTACGTCAGCTTGAGCTAGCTTGTCCGAAAGGAGTCGGTTAGCCCAGCCTTCCTCACAACCTTGCAGATGTTTGGGGGGGGGGGACCACACTGACCAGCACAGCTGGACAGTGCTAGCTTAGGGATGGCTGGTCTCTGCATCTGATCCATGCGAACTGCCCGATATTGTGGCGTTTTCTCCCTCTCTCCCCGCCCAGTTCAGATATTTAATTCTTTTGAGCGGGAAGGTTTGGATTTTAAGCCAGCGTCATTTCGTCCGCCTGACCTGAACTGAGGAGGGGGGACTGGGGAGGAGGGCCAAGTTCTCCACCCTACCATTTTCTCTCCTTTCCTTTGAAGATACGGTCCAGGTGTTACGGAAACATCTGTGCAGCCCAAGCTGGGAAGTACGCGATTCGTCCCTGGAGTTTCTCAGCCTGACCATGAAGCATTTGAGAGGTAGGGCAACACCGAGAACCCCGCAGAGGGGACGCTTTCAGCAGCCGGGTCGAGTGGCACAAAAGCTCCGCATCAAACTCCGGCGGAATTTGTTCGTTCGGAGGGCCGGGCACGATGGGTCTTTACTCCCAGAGGTGTCGTTGAACTTCCAGAAACCTTGAGCGGAACGTCTCGAGGGTTTTCCTGATGGTGGGGACGGAGCGGCTAAGTACGTGACCGCAGCCGTCAAGATAGTCAGTGGAGTGAATGTGCAGAGCTTCCTCACTGACTTGGCGTGTCCGAGGGTCTCAAAAGGGGATCCCAGGACGACGGCATCATCATAAATAGGAAATCAGTTGGATTTCTGATCAGCTGACTGCGGGGGATGCTGCAGTGGTGGCAAGGGTGGAAAAATTATCAGTCCTGTTGTTCAGTCTTCGTGACTAAATGAACTGTTGTAAGTTGAGGACTTGCCTGCATTTTTGGAGTGCCATTTCCCTACACAGGGCTAGACTGGTTTTGCCAAGAGCTGCTGTCTTCAGGGGTGCCCATGCTTCTGGAAGATCTCCTGGACGACCCTGAAAGTTACGTCCGAGCCAGCGCCGTGAAGACCTGGGGCTGTTTCTCCCTCCTGGCCCGCTCTGCCCCAGAAGCGCCTGTCCTCAAGAGCACCCAGAGCGCCAAAGAGGTACAATACTTGCGTGCAACTCGGCGGTCCAACCCCCTTTCTACACAGAGCAGCTGAGCTTCTCTCTCTCTCTCTCTGCTCTCGTCTCCCAGGTCTGCATCGGCGGCGCTCGCTTGCTGGACATCTTGTCTTCGGACTCCGAGGGTTTCCCTCGCCGAGCGGTCATCGGCGTCTTCCTGGACTGGCTGAAGGAAGGACAGCCTGAGGCCTCGGCAGCCCGTGCCGAGCTTGTTTCTCGAGCTCTTCAAGCCGTGGATGGAGACTTGGACTGGGAAGTCAGAAGGAACGCTCTGGAGCTGGTGGGCATTTTCATCACCCAGATGTTTGAGCAGCTGGGGCTCGGGGACAGCTCAACTTCGGCTCCTTCTTCCCTCGCCAAGCCGCCCGCGCCTCTCTCCGACGTCTTGCGGCTCTTCGGCCAAATGGAAATGTTCGGCTTCCTTTTCGGAGCCCTTCAGGATTGCGATAGGCCGGTGGCGCTCAAGGCCTGCCAAGTCCTTTTGGATCTGAAATACAGCCTTTGCAGACACCGGTCGAAAGGGTCCCCATCGGGAGACAAGGCTGGGCGAAAGGAAGTTCCTGCAGAGACGGCCTCTTCTCTTTTCAGCCTTACCGCAGGGGAGGCCGCTGAAAAGGGCGGCCAGGATCCAGAAAGGCTACGTCTGATCCTAGAATCTGTGGACTTGGAGGCTTTGCAAAGGACTCTGGATGTGAGCAGTGACTACTTGGAGAGGAGCCCACAGTCTCTCCTGCAGGATATCCTGTCTGCTGCCGGGAACACAGAGGAGAACAAAGTAGATTGTTATTGAAGTGACGGGCTGGAGCTTGCCGGCCAGTTTGGAAAAGGGGCGACTTTCAGAACTGAACGACTGCAAGTGCACGCCTTGTCCAGCTACCTCGGGAAAGTGGGCCACGTGGAGAGTGAATTGAAATTAAAAAACCCCGTACAGGAAAAAATAAACACCAAAGAAGAGCTAACGGACACTTGCGCCCAAAGGCAAAACTCACACAAGCTTAGGGTGAATTGCAAGGGATAAAAATAAATAAAATAAATACCCAATACTCCTTCCTCCTCCTGTGTTTTTTTTCACAACAGCAATCTTTAACAACTAGACCCCAACTGTCTTGTCTGTTGTTTTGTTTCCTCTCTCTTCCTCCCTCCGTCCCTCCCACCCTCTCTCTCAAAAGCATTTCCTTAATCTACAAGTGAGAAAAGACCCGTCCACTAGTGCATTTCATAAGATAATAGCAAAGAAGGAAAAATCACCTTGGTGGTGGGTTATTCCTAGCTGGCTGCTTCTGCTTCAGTTCATGGAAGGGAGAAACCGTCTGAATTTGTGCTGAACGGGTTCCGGCTCCTAATTACTGCAAATCATGCATTTAGATCAGGTCTGTCTAATCCTGGGAAGTTTGCATTTCCCCCCCCCCCCCCCACACACACACTCCCCAAGTCTCAACATATTTTTTTTGCGTAATACGGTGGCCAAAACAGCCTGCAGGATTCTAAGCTTCAGCCTGGCTGGACTGTCGGAGCAGGTAGAAAGCAGCGCGGGGAGCCACTGGGGATCCCCCCACCCCACCCTTAAGAAAAAGCTGTTTACCACCAGCCGACTTTCCTCCTCTGGCAAACGGCCAGAGAAAAGCCATCCACACGGACATCCCCCTCCCCCGCGCCCAGCAAACCCCCCTCCCCACAATCCCGGCAGGGGCGGCAGTGGGGAGCCCCCGCGCCTTGTTTTCCTCCAGGGGGAATTTCGCCCCGGCTTCCCTCGACCGACTCCCCCCCCCCCAAAGCAGGTCGCCTCCCCCCTCCGCAACGTCACGGGCTCGGAAGCATCCTTCCCTCCGGTGCTGCGCCCCCCCCCCCCGCCCGCCCGCCCAGCCAGCCAGCCAGCCCGCCGAGCTCTGCAGAAAGGCCGGCCAGCCAGCCAGCGGCGTCACGCAGCCCAGCCGCGGTCCGAGCGGCAAGTCCCGGGTCCGGTCCCCCGGCCGAAGAAGAAGACCCTGCCCCGTGGCGGGAAGGAGGCAGACCCAGCCGCGCTCGCTTGTAAAGGTGGGAGACGGGAGGGAGGGAGGAGAGAGGGAAGGAAACGGAGGGAGGGAGGGAGGGAGGGAGGGAGGAAGGAAGGAAGGAAGGAAGGAAGGAAGGAAGGAAGGAAGGAAGGAAGGAAGGAAGGAAGGAAGGAGAGAGGGAAGGAAACGGAGGGAGGGAGGGAAAGAATGAAGGAGGGGAGGGAAGGAGAGAGGGAAGGAAACGGAGGGAGGGAGAGAGGGAGGGAGGGAGGGAGGGAGGAAGGAAGGAAGGAAGGAAGGAAGGAGGGAGGGAAAGAATGAGGGAGGGGAGGGAGGAGAGAGGGAAGGAAACGGAGGGAGGGAGAGAGGGAGGGAGGAAGGAAGGAAGGAAGGAGAGAGGGAAGGAAACGGAGGGAGGGAGGGAGGGAGGGAGGAAGGAAGGAAGGAGAGAGGGAAGGAAATGGAGGGAGGGAGAGAGGGAGTGAAGGATTAGAGGGAAAGGGAAGAGAGAGGGAAAGAAAGCGAGGGAGGGAGGGAGGAGGAAGATGATAGGGGAGAAAGGCACGGAGGGGGTCCGGGTGAAATCCGGAGGGACCGTGGATCGCAGAGGGGCTTTCGCCGACCCCCCCTCCCCGACGAAGAGCATCGGCGGAGAGACGGACGAGGGAGCCGCCTTTGCGGGGCGCCGGAGAGTTTGCGGGGCCCCGGGGAGCGAGGCTCTCCCCTTCCCGACGCCCTAAGGGTGGCGAGACCCTCCTCCGGTTGCCTGGCCCAGCGGCCGGGGTGTCCTCGATCGACGCCCCTAACCACCCCCACCCCACTCCCCGGATGGGGAAATGCGCCGGGGTTTGCGCGGCGGGAGATTCGCATCTTTCGGCGGTCGTCGGGACGCACCTGGGAGCCATCGGGGCGAGGAGAGAAATGGTTCCCTTCCGCGAGGGGTCAGTCCCGCCAGGAGGGACGCTGCGCAGCTGGGGTGAAGGGGGGCAAAAGAGGGGATTCTACCCCCCCCAAGCCTTGCTCCCCTTTTCCAAGCCTGCAAAGGCATGGCAAGAAATGAAGGAGAGGGAGGGGGGGATTTACATGGAATGGCTGTTTCCCCCAAACTGCCACTCTGTCTGGATTCAATGATGTGAAGGAGCAGACCACAATCTTGGCATCAGCACCTTCCCCATCCGTGGTTGGTTGGGTTGAAAAGAAAAGGCTGGAGACAGGTGATCACCCAACCAGGTAATACCGTCAGTGCTAGAAGGAGGCCCGGTGGTCAGAAGGCAGGATGGCAGGCTGACTCTGCCCACCGCCTGGAGTTTGTTCCTGACGGGGCTCAAGGTTGACTCGGCCTTCCATCCTTCCCAGGTCGGTAAAATGAGGAACCAGATTGTTGGGGTCAAGAAGCCGGCTCTGTAAACTGCTGAGAGAGGGCTGGTATAAATAACTGCTGGGCTTCTACTAGGGATTGTGTGGTTTATTGGGAAATTTATACTGTCAGAAACAAAACAAGAAAAATATATATACAGATTTTCAATACTATTATAACACTTCCATAGGGGGTCCTTGAATAAAACATTGTTCGCCCTACCAAAATACAGAAATTTTTACTGGTTACTAGAAACCCAAAGGGGACGATGTAAAAACCAAGAAAGTCTCATTAACTAGAAAAGTCCCCAAGAAGAGCGGAGAGTATTCATTAGAGTGCCTTTTTACCCCCAGCATGTTGAAACATCGCTTTCTTTCCTAAAAAAAAGGATGCTTTGGGGTTTTATTACCCTGCAGGCAAATACCATTATTTCTTTGGTAAATGTTTTATCCAGGGAGGGGGTGGGGCAAGGAGGGTGGGGGCACGCTGGAGGAAAACAGTTTGTGAGTAGCAGAGAAGGATATTTCCAAACAGAATAATTCAGGGAGGCCTGTCCCACACTGGGAGTTGCTAAAGAAGAGCCAAGTCACAAAAAGAATTATTCGTGAATAAAAGGGAATTACTGCAACTTTTCCTGGTGTGTAATTTTTGGGAGGTGTTTTTGGCAAGGCAGCAGTTCAACTCCTTTGAAGGGAGGGGAGCCAGTTGGACATCCGGGAACAGGACAATGGCGAGGAAGAGTGAGGTGGTGGAGGATCAGCATTTCCAGAGTGGAGGAAATAGAAATTATTAATTTTTTTTAGCAGTCGCTGTAATTCCGGGCATTTTCCATTACGGGGCTGGAAACTTTTCCCATAAGCCATTTTCCCCTAGTGGAAAGCCTGGCCATTAAATATGGCTCTCCAATATTCCAGTTGCGTTTGTGGGAGGCATTAATGACATTTTGTATTTTCTTTGCCCTGCTGGGAAAAAGCTTCAGAATCCAATTCTGTTCCGTTCCACACTTTCACTGCATTTCTTCCATTTCATTTTACCCGTCGTTATATCTAGGAGAACATCTGGATTCCAAGCAGACTTGCACACAGAATGTAAAACAGTCACAGTCCCTTACAACGTAGATGATAGAATAACGGGATGGAAAGAGACCTCGGAGGTCTTCTAGTCGGATCCCGTCCCTGCTCAGGCAGGCGGCCATATATCAAGGGTGCCCAACCTTGGCAACGTTGAGACCTATGGACTTTTAGCTCTCAGAATCTGGGGGAATTCTGGGAGTTGAAGTCCACAAGTCTTAACATGGCCAAGATTGGACACCCTTGCCCTATGTACCATTTCGGCCAAAAGTCTGCCCAGTCTTTGCTAAGGGTGGGTAACCTGGTTAACCGCCAGTTCCTCTCTTTTGCAGGAGCCAAGGCTCTTTCCCGCCAGAGTTGGCCGTCAGCGATGTTGCAGTGCAGACATGCTGAGGAGTTCAGCTTTGGGCCCCGGGCGCTGAAGGACGCTCTGATTTCAACGGACCCCGCCTTGCGGGAGCTCTACGCGAAAGCTTTCTCCAGCACCGAAAAGCTCTTCCTCTCTGAAGCCTATAACCCACGCCGGACGCTTTTCTGCAGCTTGTTCATCAGGACGGCTTTTGACTGGCTCCTCAGCCATCCCGACGCCCCGGAGGATTTTGAGACCTTTTACTACGCACTGCTAAAGAAAAAGCAACGTTTCTGCCGCAAGCACATATACCTGCAACCCATAGGTAAGTTGGCCGAGGGAAGTTGGAGGAGGGAGGGAGGGAGGCAGGAGGAGACACCCGCCTACCTTCCTTTGCAATAGCAGCTTTCTTAAGACAGCCCTCAGCAGGGATACTCCATTCCCTGGCGTTCCTTTTCGAGTCCGAGGAGTTTCCCTTAACCTGTTGTAAAACTCTACTAGGGCTAGTAGAATCTGTGACCTTTGACAAGCAGCTTCATCCGCCTTTTCCCGCGTCAATTTTCTCACACTGCTTGGACGCCTGTATACAAGTCATCCTTGGCTTACAACCATTTGTTTAGCGACCGTTCAGTCACAACGGTGCCGAAAAAAGCGACTTATGACTGGTCCTCATATTTATGACAGCCGCAGCAGCCTGTAATCAGAATTTGGGTGCTTGGCAACTGGCATGTTGTTTGCGATTGGGTTGCAGCCTCCTGGGGCCATGTGATCACCATTGGTGACCTTCCCAGCTGGCCTCTGACTTCTGACATAGGTAAAGCTGGATTCGCTTAAGGACGGCGTGAATTATTTGACGACTGCGGGGGATTCACTTAACAACCGTGGCAAAAAAGATTGCAAAATCGGGCGTGCCTCACTTAACAAAAATCTTGCATAGCCGTGGGAATTCTGGTCGAGGAATATTATTTGAGATGTGGCCACAGGGCTCTCTGTAGCCAATGAAATTGGGGTCCCCCCCCGATTTTTAAAATTCTTTAAATCAGATGGAAATTTACCTTAAATAATTTTCCGCTTCCCTTCCACAGCAAAGTGGAGATTTCCTGACTAAGATCAACATGGCTTAAAAGGCCACGATGCCGTGTAGACCACAACATTTTCCCCTGCTCCCTGTCAACAGGGAAATGTGACCCCCTTCCCTTCTCCCACCCCCAAATAAACACGTAAAATTGCATGACCCTGTCCCTTGACGCTTCTGTTGCCAGACCTAAGCGAAGGGCCCGTGGGGCTCTCTCTCCTGGATTCCCTCCGGAGTTGCGTGGAGTCTTTCTTTCTGGGCCTCCGCGTCAAGTGCCTCCCTTCGGTCTCCATCGCTTCCATCCACTGCTGTTACCGTCACAATCAGGATTCGGACAGGACGCAGCTTCACACAGGTGAGGCCATTTGGGACTTTTAAGACGAGGTCCTTGGTGCTAATCTGAGCTTGGTGGCTTTCTTGCAGACGTTTCATCAGCTGACTGGGTCACATTATCAGTGTTAGAAAAGAGAGGGGTTTGGGAGGAGGAGGAGGAGGAGGAGGAGGAGGAGGAGGAGGAGGAGGAAGACTGTGGGACCCTTAGTTATTTTCTTGCAGATCGTTTCATTACCCAACTCAGGATCATCATCAGGGCTAAAAGGGAGTGGAATTTGTGGAGTGGAGGAAAGCAGTGGAGTCCTCGATGGTCTCTGAGCTTAATTGTTTTCTTGCAGATGTTTTATGACCCATTTAGGTAATATTATCTGGGCTAGAAGGGTAAGGGGTCTGCAGAGGAGGACTGTGGGGGCCCTTGGTGCCCTGGCTGTTTCCATTACTGCACAACGGCATGGCAGCTTTCGTTGGCTAGAACTTCTTCCCATTCATTCGTTTGGAAGAAGCCATCATTTGCATGAAACAGCTTTTTGTCTGAATCATCTAAAAGCAGGCCGGACTCTCCTTTGTGTTGGGAAAAAGCAAAAAAAAAAAAAAGTAGAAGCAAGTTTCAGGAATAATTCCATCCCGTCTTTTCTGCCCCTTTAGATGGCATCTTGAGCTTTCTGAAGAACAACAAGCCAATGGACGCTCTCTGTGTGCTGGGCCTCACCCTGGCTGACCTCTACCCGTGTGAGACGTGGAGCTTCACCTTTGGCAAGTTCTTGCCAGGCCAAGGTTTGCATGATGTCTCGTCTTCCTTCTGGGTTGGGAGACGGTTTTGGGAGATCAGCCCTCCAAAGGTTGAGTCAGGGTGTGCTGTTGGGATGAGATAGTTCTGAGATACAGAGGAAGCTTCGGAAGCTCTTTACTGCCACGCCTGATGAGGGGAGAAAGGAAAAGCCTCACAATGTGGCTTCCTATATATATAGAGAGAGATTATTTGATTGAGATTTTAAATGCTCCAAATATGGGAAGAAGAAATCTTTTGCCTGGCTGATGAGAGCTAATAAGCTCGAAATAGCTATAGTCTCCCTTTAACTTTGTTGGCGATCCAAATTTAATGTGTGTGTGTGTAGTGCAAAGCTGTACAAGGTGCAGAGAAGTGATGGCTTGCACAATGTTACGGAGCCACAACCGAAAGATCTACTCCTGTGTTTGTTTTGGGGGTACCCCACCTTCCTTTGTTTGTGTTTGTTTATTTATTCCTTGGCTACACGCTGAAATGTCCTTGAAGGGGTAAAAGCTGAAAATCTGATCAATGAAACCCACGTTAGTCCACCATCATCCACTTTCACTCCCTTGTGCGTCGAGTTACCTTGTGGCTCATCCTGTCACACGCACCATTGTGCTAGAAAGGGATTTAGAATGGTCCAAGGATAAAGTGTTGAAACACATGGGTTTATTCTGGTGCCAGCAGGCTGTGTCCTTGATTGTGCGTACAGGAGATGACACACCTGCGGAAATGCAAGCAACCTTTTTCGCCCTGGTTTCCTCTCTCCGCAGAAGTGGGCGTCTGCAGCTTTGCCAGATTTTCCAGCGATTTCCCCCAGGTGGGTGGCACGGCTTTAAACCCATCTCCACGCCGACAGGAAGCGCATGACGAAGCCATGGAGTTAGCCAGAAAGCAGACTTTGCTGTTTAACATGTTGGAGATGCTTCAGTGCTGCAAGGTGAGGAGGTCCGGGCTCAGTTCAAAAATGGGTAAGAGAGATGCTTTGTTGTAGACTCTTCCTGCTTCGGGTGGAAAAGGTCTCAGCTACGTGGCCTGCTGGAATATAACCTTTTGAGGTTTGCAGCCTTTTAGGTGGGACTGGATGGGACAATGGCCTTTTTTTTTTAGAAGGATCCTCCAAGGTCAATCTAGTGCAGACATGTCAAACACAAGGCCCGGGGGCCAAATCCGGCCCGCGAAATGGTTTCATGTGGCCCGTGAAGCCATCCTGGAAACAGTGAGGGAACGGCCCCCACTGCCTTGGCCCTGGCCCAGAGACCCTCCTCCTGCCAGAGACCCTCAGATCTGTCCCACTCCTGCCCAGGCCCCCATAGGCACCCTTGATGCGAACGATGTAGAGCTGGCCACGCCCACCCAGTAGGCCATACGCACTCTAGCCACGCCCACCCAGTAGGCCACGCCCACCCTGGCCATACCCACCCGGCCCCCTGAGGGCAACCGCAATGCTGATGTGGCCCTCAATGAAATTGAGTTTGACACCCCTGATCTAGTGTGTTCAGAATGCCAATGATTTGATTTGATTCGATTAAATTTATATGCCGCCCTTCTCCCTGAGGACTCAGGGCGGCTCACAAGAATAAAAATTTAAAAACGTAAGAGTAAAAAATTTAAAAGATACAAGGTTGTTCAGATTTGGTCAAGAAGACAATAGCTGCAGGAGGTTTTGCCGCAGGGGTTGGCAACAGCTACGTCAACTTTATGACCTGTGAACTTCAACTCCCAGAATTCCTGAGCCGGTTGAAGTCCACAGATTACAAAGTTGATAGTTGTCCACTTCTGTTCTACAGTCCCTTCTTACCCCTTGATGATTTATTTGCACAAGATTAACGGCCAGAATTCCATTCTTTTCTGTACTATTGGATTAACTCTTCCAAACACCCCAGTGGAAGGACGTGAAGGCTTGGCGAGGATGGAATCTTTTTCATTCAATACAGCGTCATCAGTAATTGGAATGGAAACGGGATGAAAAGCAAGGGAACTGAATCCCAGACAGGAAAGAGTTGCCTGTTCAACTTAATATTGATTCCTGGTTTTTCCTACCAAAGGTCACGTGCCATGAGATCTGTCATCTGATCGGCTTGGGGAACTGCCGTTGGCTTCAGTGCATCATGCAAGGAGCCCTCAGCTTGGATGAAATCCTGCTGCGGCCGCTGGAACCCTGCCCAATATGCCTTCGGAAGCTGCAGTACGTCGTGGGCTTCAAGCTTATTGAGCGCTACAGGGTAAGTGACCGTTAAAGAGACGGTGTGGTCCTCCTCCTCTAGGCAAAGTCAAGCTCCTTGTTGAGGAGCTCCAGAAGCCCACCAGAAGAACTGAGACCCAGAAACAAGGGAGCCAGGAGTCAAGATAGTCCTCATAACTAGTGAGCTTTTGTCAGTAGACTCAGCCTGGGTACTTGCAACCTGCTTTCTGTTCCTAGTAAAGTTGGCCTTGGGTCAAGACTGGTAGAACCAACTTTTGGGTGGAGAGAAAGCTTCGGAGAAACTAGCCAGAGGTATTTGTCTCCTGCTTGCAGTCTAAATTGGCCACCTCCAAGGGGAAAGGAATTTGAGGAGCGGAAGAGGGCAGGAAGGAAGTGTTCGTAGTCATAGCTTATAGTTCAGGCAGGTGTGAGCAAAGCGGTTCAGGTCGCCCCACGTAACGGATACCAGCTCCGAAACATTTACAAGTTTATAGGATTACAGTCTTATCTGCAACTCAGTTCAGAGTTTGTGTTGTGGATTCACCGTTTGAAGTATCAAGTCATCATGTTTTCATTGGGGTGGGGGGAGATCCAAAGTTTCTGCCTTAAATTAGAAGTGTGGGTTAAGTTACCAGCCAGAGATAGTTTCCAACTCTGTAACTGGGTTGCTTCAAGTTGGAAATTCCTGCCTTAAAGAACGAACGCCTGGAACTTCCTATTCAATTATGTCATTTCTTTCAGTTGGTGGGAACTTAGCCTGTCCACAGTTTCAGAATTATTTTGACACACACACACACACACACACACAAAATTGGTGCATATCTGTAGAAGGTGCAGAGAAGTGTCTGCTTGCGCAGTGCTATGGAACCACAGCAGAAAGATCCACCTTGTGTTGTTTGTTTTGGGGGTGGGGGAACTTGGGATGCAGAAACTCTACGCTTGGATGCAGACGATTTCGTCTACCTGGCTCAGCCAAGACTCTACGGAGCTGTCGGTAACGGAGGACAATTGGCTACCCAGCGCAGACTCGGGGATGGGTTGTGAGGATTCCGAGGCCATCACCTCCCTCTCGGAGCCCTTGACCCCAGACACCTGCAGCCAAGCGGCCTCCACCTTGCAGGATCTCGACCTTGACGAGCAGCCAACTTCATTGACCGGCGTTCCAGACCAGGAAGAGCTGGGGGGTGGTGGTGGTGGTGGCAGCGGCAGCAGCGGCACCCCGAAACCCTTGGACATGATCAAGGAATACAAACGATGGCTGGAGCTGTGCATTACGGCTCTTGAGAAGGACGTGTCGGAAGACGAAATCCAGCAGCTGGACAAGAGTGTGGACACTCTGGCACGATGGGAGATGTTCACGGGTCAGCTGCCCCACCCGCGGAAAGACTTCCATCTTCCCAATGACAGTCCTGGGCTGAGGAAAGTTCTCGGAGACAAATTCTCCTCCTTAAGAAGAAAACTGAGCTCCAGAAAAGTGGCCAGAGGGGACTCTTCTCCTCATCACTGGAGATGGGAAGACAGTTAGCTCCTTGAGATATTTTGCAGCCCGTTATTTTTTTTTAATTAGGATGGATTCGGTGTAGGTTTGGTGAAGTCTCATTTCTTGGATTAATGCCTCATCTTTTCAACTTCACCTTCGTATTGTTTCTTCGGAGAACTAAAGAATTTCCCAAGTGCCATAAAATAAGTCTGTTCCTATCTTTCCTAGTTCCTGGGGGGACGTAGCTGTGAGTCTCGTTTAAATTGTTTTGATTTGCAGGTCAAGACAAGATCCCTATCAAACATGGTGAACTCGCTACCATGGAAAACACAAATGCAAACAGCTCTGCATGTTTATGTAATCATCCTGCGAGTTATGTAATACTCGATTTTTGACAGTGGAAATTCGGGTGGGGAACCAGGTCCACATTGTATAGCATTCTCAAAAAAGGAGTGTAGGGAAACTGTCTTCTGCCAGTTGCATGATTTTTTTCCTTCTACCTGTTATCATTCCTCCTAACAGATTTGTCTGCAAGAAAATGTCACACTTAGCCTGAACTTCCTTGTGGGACAGGAGAGAGAGAGAGAGAGAGAGAGAGAGAGAGAGAGGGAGGGAGGGAGGGAGGGAGGGAGGGAGGGGGAGAGGGAGAGGGAGAGAGAGAGAGAGAGAGAGAGAGAGAGAGAGAGAGAGAGAGAGAGAGAGAGAGAGAGAGAGAGAGAGAGAGTGTCTGGAAATAGCGGGGCGTTATTAGGAACATTCATGAAGCCTTTTTGTTTAATTCTTGGGAGTCAAAAGATCTGGTTTGAAAAGCAGATGTCTCTCTCTTCTCCCACAACAAAGCTTTTAATTTTACTTATCAGTTTTAGAACTCCAGATCTGAAAAGGTTGTTCTCTTCCCTTCTCCCCACAAGTGATCTTTATTAAAATAGAGAATGTAAACTTGAAACCCAGACCTTGTTTTAAGGACTGTGCAAGGAAGTGTAGAATTAGCACTTTTGTAGAGGCTGACTTAGGAAAGCCAGCTTTTCAATGTTTGATTTTTCTACCCAGAGACTTCATAATTAAAGTAGCCAGATACACAGCTGCTACAATAGACTGTATAGCAGTCTATGAGACTTAGACATACATAAGGTATATCATACTGCCTATTATCTGAAAAGAATAAGCTTAACTTGAACAAATACAATCATCAGCTAGATCTTTTGACTCCATGCTTTCAACCCCAGTGTATCTTTCATGAAAAAGCAAGCGCTGAGGCTGCCTTAGCCCTACGGTTACTCTCGCAGTTGGTTAAATATTGCTTTAATTGCTTCTGTGACAGATGTTACCTTACACATTCTTCTTTGCATGTTAAAAGCAGGAAAAGCTGATTTAGCGTTGGGAAAACACCAAAGGCCACAGAGGATCAATGCAGGCAGGGGGAGAGAGAGTATTTTACAAATAAATACTTTGATTAAAAAAACAACAACAGCGAAGAACAGAGAAGCTGGATCAAAAATAAGCTTGCATCTCCCCCATCAGCTAGCAAAAGGGTTTGCAGGACTGGGGGGTTGCTATAGCAACCGGGGTTTTTTTCCCCCATTGGGAAGAGAATCTATCTGGCATCTCTTTGCAAAAACAGCTGCTGGGTTGGGGCGCTTGCACAGGCATTTTGCCTCCTGCTTTCTCCTAGATTAATTTGGCACAGGGCTGAAAAAATCCCTCTGGTGCACGAGAAGCCAAATGCATTCATTCTTCTGTATTCCAAGAACCAGACCCGACTTGTTGCATGGCCAGCAGTCCTGGTCCTTCTGCCCGGAGCTAATTATCCAAATAGGAAAGAGTCCGGACCATATTTATTTGTCCAGTTTACACAGGTGGTCCTCAATTTACGACCTCAAGAATCCCCATTGCTTAAAAGGTGGTTAGGCAAGTTTGATTTTACAATCTTTTTTTATTGTTTTGGGGTCCTGGTGCTTAAGCGACTCACTGCTTAATTCTCATTTACAGAATCCGGCTTCCCGCATTGACTTTGTTGGTGGGAAGCCGGCACGGGAAGGTTGCCAAGGGGCAGTGACGTAACCCGAGGACATTGCAACCGTCATAAATACATGCCGGTTGCCCAAGTGCCCAAATTTTGAACGCATGTTTGTAGGGAACACTGCAACGGTTATGGAGTGTGAAAACTGGCGGTAGGTCACTTTTTATAGTGCCGTCGCAACTGTGAACGGTGGCTAAAGTTGAAGAGGACCTGTGCAGCTACTTATCTCGCAAATGAAGGGACGCTGGCTTCCATTCTCCTCTAATATCAAAGATTAGAAGAGCTGAGACTTTATTAATGCCAAAGCATTGCATCAAGGTGTTGATTGGGAAATTCTGGGTACTGACCTCTTAAAATGTCTCAAGGGCTGAGAAACGAACACAGACGACCAATGTTTGCCAACCTTGGCCAATTCCAGCCGTGTGGCCTTTGGCACCCAGAATTCTCGTCAATGGCCCTACTGCTAGGGAATTCTGGGAGTTGAAGGCCACCCGTGCTGGCTGTGGAATTCTGGGTGCTGAGGTCCACACGTCTTTAAGAGTTGCCCAGGCTGAGAAACGTTGCAGCAGACCAAGGTTTGCCAACCTTGGCGATTTTCAGCAGAGTGGCCTTCGGCACCCAGAACTCTCGCCAGTGGCCTTGTGGGCTCCGGCCTTCTGGGATTTGAAGTCCACCCATCTAGACAGTGCCCTGGTTGGCCAGCCCAGCAGTAAAACACTTCACCAAGCCGCCTTCTCTTTATTACAACCCCAGTTAAATAAGGGGAGAGAAAGGAAGGTGATCCTCAAAATCTCCCCCATCTGTTCAACCCATTAATAGACAGATTTACACATTTCGCTGCATATAAAACTCACATTCATTTTGCAAACAGATGGCTGCGATGCGTTTGGAAAGGGAGATGGAATAAAAACGCTGCCATTTATTTCACAATCTCTAGTCCTTTTTTTTTTTTTTAGTATTCATTGCCTTTAGTGTGCTCTAGGCAAAAGGCAGAATAGAAATCCTGCTCAGCCAATTTAGAGTTATTCAAGGTTTTTCTTTCTTGGTGCTTCTCTGAGCTTGGTTGTTTTCTGGTAGACGTTTCAAGACCCAGCTAGGTAACATCATCAGTGTCAGAAGGGGCTGGTTTTTGCACTGATGATGTTGACCTAATTGTAATGATGGCTGTATTAAATAAAATCTGCAGGCTGTGCTTTTCTTAAGGCCACTAGTCCCATCCATTGCAACTGCTGCTCCCCGGCAGAATTTAAACAGTTTGGTAGAGTCTAAAGCACGGTAATAACTAATCGCGTTTTAATGCATTTACAAAAATTGGTATGTACAAAACAGCCAATTCAAAACGAAGCCGTACATTTTTACACCACGGTATTTTAATAGCACACTTTCATGAAAAGACAATAACGCTGTAAAAAAGAGGCCACAAAAGATCACAAGATTCCCTTTTCAACGTGTATAAAATAGAACAACTGAATGGCACAGACAATGCCAGATAGCGACAGCAGTCACGGTACATCCATTTCAGCTTGATGACAAAATTTGGACTCTGTTGAACTTAGGAAATTAAGGCTTGAAGCCGTGCATGTCCTACCCCCAACTATTCATACAAGTTCATAAGATACAGAATGCTGCATAAGATGCTGTTTGAGCCTGAAGGCTTTCCATTGGTCCAGGTTCCTCCAAAGTGGGTCAGTGTTGACCTCAGAGGTCAATGGGGCTGTCCAAGAGGTCAATGGAAAGGGCTTTTTGGGGGGGGGGGTCTTCTGGTCTAACCCTCCACTCAAGGCAGATCTTATACCATCCCAGTCAAATGACTGTCTAATCTATTTTCAAAAATCTCCACCGGTAGAACATCCACCATTCCAAGAGGCAAGCTATTTCTTTGATTAATTGCTATCGTAGCGATAGTACCATTAGTTGGGAATAGGAAACAGTTTCCATCTGATAAACGTTCGAACAATCTGGAGCTTTGTGAAAAGTTGGCCAAGGAATTCTGGGAGTTGAAGTCCACCCCTCTTGAAGTTGCTAAGGTTGTAAAATACTGCTTTAAGGTACACAGAGACATGAGGGTTAAGTGTGCCCTTCTAAAGAGATACACCACATAAACGTTCAGGAAGTTTAATAAGCCTTCACTACAGCCAAGATCTTTTAACACTGCGTAAGAGAAAGTTTGAATATTCCCATTAACAACAAAGAGGCCAGCTAAATAAAATAGCTTAGGACTACCCGATGTCAAGAGATTGTCTTAAGAAGCCATCAAGCCCTTTCTATAAAGAAAGTCAGCCAAAAACAAGGACTTTGCTTGTGGCCTTTTGTTTCTGGAGACACAGGCTGTCAATGTTTAAGCAAATAGTCGTGGAAAAAACTTAATTTGGAAACCAGGTCTATTCCTCCTCCACATTTCCAAACAATCTCTGGCTCATCTCCACGATGCTAACCAAGGAGGTCAGTGTGTGTGTGTGTGTGTGTGTGTGTGTGTGTGTGTGTGTGTTTAAACTGGACTGAAGCAATTTCTAAGCGACTTGCAGCACAGTACGGGCAACAAGCCAAGCCTTAGCTAACCGTTCAGCCTGTGGTGGGAAGTTTCTTTTAATTCAGGGGGGGCGGGAATGACCCTTCTGATAAAACAGCAAAACAGCTTTGAGGGCACTTCACTCAGTTACCATTTTCGATGGGAAATGCATCTTCGTTACAAGAGCCGAAGAAGAGGTGAAGATTTCTTCCTCCTGCCTCAGATGGCATCCTCGCTTCCTTTATTTCATAGGCTACCCATTCCGTTGGAAACCTTCTACAGGCAGTCCTCGGCTTACGGCCACGACTGAGCCCAAGCGAGGCATTTGCTAAGGGAGTTCTGCCCCATTTTTATGACCTTTCTTGTCACGGTTGTTAAGTTAGTAACACGGTTAAGTGACTCTGGCTTCCCCGTGGTCAGAAGGTCACGAAAGGGAATCCCGTGATCCCAAGACGCTGGGACTGTCCGTAAATACAAGCCGGTTGCAAAGTGTTTGAATTTTGGGGATACTGCAATGGTCGTTAAATTTGGAAAAACGGTCCTAAGTCACTTTTTTTTCAGTGCCACTGCAACTTTGAACTTGAGGCTGGCTGACGTAATAAAAGAGGAAACCTGGAGCTTCCTCTTTGCAGCTTCCATTTCTTGAAATTAAAAACAAAACAAAAAAAACAAACAAACCACAAGCCAACTTTCTCATGTTTCCCAAAACCATTCTTCTGCCGAGTTTACATGAAACCAATTCTCAATTTAAAATCGTCTTGATGTGGAGGTGTCTACATGTGGGCTGACAAGACACCGAATTTCCTCTTGGTTCCTGGCCAAGATGACTAAGTACACAGAATTACAGGCCTCACAAGAGACTTCTTTGGACAAAGGACAAGCTGTGCAACTCGCTGGTGCAAAACATACGGGAGCATAAATTCAAAGTCGATTGTCCTACATACGACCCTCTTCCTGGCTAGTCGGGATTGTTACAATCAAATGCTCTGTCTGCAAATCTGCTCCCCCCCCCGCCCCCCCTTCCTTTTCCCAAGTGTGCCTGGAAAAGAACAATCTGGGCATTGGGTTGGAATGAAGGCAATTGGATTGAAAAGCATTGTGGCTCTGTCGGGGGGGGGCAGGGGGGAATAGAAGCAGTGCTTAGATGGCTAAAATAGAGGTCCCCAACCCTCGGGCTGTGACCCGCTATCGGGCTGTGGTCACACTATTTGCTACTGGGTCACGCGGGAGGTGGGACGGCATGCACGCAGCTCTTGTGCGAGCTAGCACGTGTGCACATGCACACGCAGGTCAATTTGTGTGTGCAACTCAACTTGCGCACATGTTGAGCCACGCACGTATGCCGGACTGGCCCGGACCCCCTGTACCTCCCTCAGCTGGGCCCCCAACTGCAAAGATTGGGGAACCCTGGGCTAAAGAATATATAATAGTTCTGCAATGGATTGAAAAAAAAAGATTGTTAATCCTAACAATGTACAGGAAAGTGACCAGGGTCAAACATGATTAGAAGATGTGCTTATGTTATATATGCAAGTGCTGTACAATATAGATTTTTTTTTTTAGGACTGACTAGAAGCAGAATTAGAGCTGGCTTTTACTGTTAAATGTTATCTACCCGAGACTGACTGCTATACAACGAATGGGGCAGCCACAAAAATGAGTTTAGATATTAAATGTCAATTGCAGTCCTAAAGAAGATGATTAGAGTTATGAGAATAAGCATACAGTGGTAGGGTACAGGAATAAAAATATTAATCACGTCCTAAAAACCATATAAAGCAGCTGCAAGACCCACTGGGTGGATTAGACAATTAAAGATCTATCTGGCTATCAAAACCTGTGATAAACACCACATTTATCTCCCTCAATAAGGAGCTCTGTTATACCACAAGGTACTTGTTATTTGGCATCAAAGAAACATAGAGCCGTATATTAGATTCAGCAAGGCATGCTTCTACAATAGAAAGAAGAATAAAATTAAGTTTTGATAAATACAGTGTGTTAGCACCTTGTTCTTTGAAAACCACTTTAAAAGGCGACTGGTAGCATAATTCAGGTTTTAAGCACTCGTAAAGCGATTTGTGCTACCGCTGGAGACGGTGTTAGAGCTCATGTTACCGGATACACCAAATTTCATCTACACAGAAACCACTGGCAAAGAAATGAATTAAAATATGTACACATGTGCCGTTATGACGTTGGGCCCTTCCCCATGGCAAGACTACTCCTCTAGAAAGGCATCAGAAGCCCCTGGGCCTCTGTATGAGTTCCAAAGGATAAATGCAGCATTAGCTCTAATGATAAAATAAGGCCTAACTGACCGTCAAGCTTAAGATGCCTTTCCTCTTTTCACCAGGCAACCGTTTTCCGCTTACAAAACTCAAGATTCTTGGCAAAAGGCAACCTCTTATTGAGAAATGGCAAAATAACGGATTCCAGATGTTAAAACTGCTTCCAGGTGCATTCATAGGTAAGCTCTTAAAAGAAGCTGCCTCCAAAACTGAAGGCTGTGGCTTTTAACCGTTAAGTCTGTCTTACTTTTACTGAAGACCTGGAAACCAGTGTAGCCCTCATCTCAGATACAGCTCAACTTTGCACAAAATATACCATCAACATGGAAAGCGTGGCCTTCAGAACGTGGCACACCATACCGTAAACAGAGCTGTGTGAGTAATCCACCCACAGGGGGAAAAGAATTCCCCTAACTGGAAGTCACAAAAGATTTTTAAACTGGTTATTATTTGTGCTGTCAGCTCCGAGAAAACTGCCTCGCATTTCAATGTCGCCAAAGGGTGCACGGCACTCAGAGAAGTTGATATAGGAAAGATGAAGCCCTTTGTTTTATTACAAAATATGGTACCAAAGTCACAGTAAACATTTCTTATGTTTTAAGATTATCCCTGAATAACGATTGTAGGATGGATAAGGCAGGACAAAAGTTTGATTAATACATACCTCAGAGTAGACAACAGTGTGAACTGTCTGTACACAAAAGAAAGGCACCCATAGTTAAATATAACAATTTAGAATGAAAAAAAAATAAGCTCACATCAATGTTATTCACAGCCTTCTGCAAATTCACACATACTGTATTCTAGCCTTAAAGGGGCGAATTACGTGTCAGGTTTATGTGGAATTTTTAAAATGCATTATGACATACATTGGTAAACCCCTATATAATTAAGAATAAAGTCAAAGCAAGACCATTAATCCACACTCAGTGGCTCCAAAAGAACTGATATTTTTTTTAAAAGAGCAATTCACTACAGTGCTATGGGCAGTTGTTCCTTGCCAAGACCTATCTAAAAATTGGATTAACTTCTGTATTAGACAGGAAGCAGCCTAACAGTTGCAGTAAGGCAATTTTTTTTCATACAGATCTAATTTTAAACAGAATCAAAGATGTTTTAACAAAGCACTAGGCGTGTATTTTCACTACTATTGCTGAAGCTATGTCTCATCAAGCAGTAACTGCTTTGGATACCTAACCAGCTTTGATATATCTTGCTATAAAAAATGTTTTGCTTGTGTGACTGTCTAAATTCAGTTTACAGCTCTGGATTTCTACACGAGGAAAGCTGAGGATAGATTCCTTAAGCAAGAGCTAAGATAACCAGTTGCAAATACAATCCAAATGTGGGCAAACCTCCCTGAACACACCTGGCTCCTATACTGATCTTGGAATTATGGCAATGTATTGCAATGTATTCTCTTAAAAAGAACCCCCAGTGAAGAAGTGAAATATGTTACTGAATTCGTTACTTCAGCACCCAAAACTAGTTTAAGGCTGACAGGTATGGAAGCCAGAACATTCTGGCATGGTCGTAGAAATAAGATTAATTCACGCAGACTCCTTGGTTGCCATTTCCCCACGACGGTTTTCAAAAGCCAAGAGGAAACATCGTTCCGTTGTGTTTTGAGTTGACCGATGCAGGAGCTCACATAAGCTTCTGCCATTCTTCTACTTCTGCTTCTCCTGCCCAGCTTTCCTAACTCAAGGCACAGCACGGCTCTTCCAAGAAAAGACACACAGCAAAAGCCACAGCGACGGGCCTACAACGGGTTAGGTGTCCAGAGAGAATTCCATTTCCAGTCACTGCAACATTATATCCTTAAGATTCTCTTGAAGGATGGTGTCCTTCACCGCGTGGAAAACGAAGCGGATGTTCTCGGTGTCGATGGCGGTTGTGAAGTGATGGAAAAGGGGCTTACTGCGGTTCCGCCTCTTCCGGTCAAAGCATTGTACCAGATAGCGCTGGACGTCTTCCAGACGGTGAGGATCACCTCTGAAGTCTGAGAAATATTTCTTGATGCTGACCGTCTTGACTTTCTCCACCAGGAGGTCCATTTTGTTCAGAAACAGGATGATGGAGACGTTGAAGAAGAGCTTGTTGTTGACAATGGTCTCAAAGATGTTCATGGACTCCACTAGTCTGTTTGTGCGTCGGTCTTCCATCAGGACCTGGTCGTATTCGCTGGAGGAGACCATAAAGAGTATAGAGGTTATGCCATCAAAACACTGGAACCACTTTTGGCGCTGAGACCTCTGTCCACCCACGTCCACCATTTTGAAAGGGATCTTTTTAATAATGAAGTCGTGCTCCACGATTCCTTTGGTCGCTTTTCTAGCCAGTAAGATGTCTTGTTTACTGGGGAAATAGTTCTGCAGAAAAAAAAGAAGAAGACAGACACAGGAAGTAGGAGAAAGATCACGCTTCAAAAGAGAAGTTAAGTCCACCGAAGTAGCGTCTAGATATACTGTGGTGGAAGGAAGATTCTGGAAATGAAACGGGGAAGGATAAGCTAGAGGCTAATCTTGCATGGGCTGTTCAGATGCCAAAGTTGGGTTTGTGGAAACAGCTCACTTTAATCTCAGGTTATTTCCACTATTCTGTATTCGGTTGTTAGAAGTGATGGTTAGCAAACATAATCTGAAGGATGAATTTCAATAATTTACAAACCTTTGAAGCCTGGTTTCCATAGCCTCTGAAGTTATGTGCCACAGTTCCAACAAATGCAATAAAATCCAGAGCTCCTGATAAACTAGATTTCACTGATGCTGAGATTGGCAAAATCTCACTTCTAATACAGGGAGTTTGTTTGAACAATGAATGTATTCATGCCTTGGTTTTTTTAAGCATACTTTTTCCCCAGAGGAAGAATAAGAGCTCCCACGTTATAAGAACTGGTTATTCTGCTTTAGAAGATATATTATTTACTAAATCTAGATGTTCAAACATTCAGTTCTATGATTTTGAGGAACATTTTCCAATGTTATTACTTCTCTTATTTATATGACTTGAATGTATGACACAAAACAACACAAACAGAAAATCTCACCAACTGGCCAATCCGATCCAGATTATCCAGGAAATATTTTACTGATTCACCCTGTTGAGAAAGAGAAGAAGAGTATATTTACTTATGGTTTACATCCTGCCTACTTCAACAAACTCTGAGCAGCCCAGAGAGTTATATTTAGATTAAAATATCCCATGGTTAAAACATACTGAAGACTCAGTGCCCAATATTCCTCTGAAAAAGCCAAGTTTTCACCACATCAGGATTTTAATACCCCTTGAATTGTACTTGGAAAGATACTGGCAACCAATACAGTGCCCAAAATATCCTCTGCTGAAATGCTTCTCATTTGACAGCGTGCAAGCTGCTGCGTTCTGTACCAACTGAAGTTTTGGGGTCAACTTAAATCAGCCTTAGAGTTTTAGAATCATCCAACTACAAGGCAATCAAGCAGCTGTTTTTGCAAAGCAGAAGACCTTCGTTTACATTAAGAAAGGTAAATTACAATGCAAGTGCATCATCACAGAACTGGCTATACTGCCTCGGAACCAGAGCTCTGATCTGGAAAATCAACCTTTGAAAATCTATTTACACTGCTTGGCTTTGCCTCGTAATGATCCCTTTATGGAACAGTCGGCAAGCCAAGCTAGAGCTGTGTACACCACTTTGGGGAAGAGAATTTCCATAGCAGGCTGTAAAATAAAATAGCTTTGTCTTTATTGCCCTTAGGATAGGCCATAGATTCTTGTGTAATAATACAATGGCTCTTTCATTTGTTTCCTCAAAACCTAAGCAGTTTTTTTTTGTTCTTACAAAGGGAAAAACACAATACAGAAGTCAACTGCTCTCTGTTTATCCTGATTGCTTACAAGATAAAGCAACCTTCATATGGTTTCCAGTAAAGCACACAATATCCACTTGAAGATCCCAGACTGTTTTCAGGTTATCTCCACAGAAGAAATACTGTTCCCTGGGCTTAGACTTAGAGAGCACAGCTGCTTGGGGAATTCTGGGAGTTGAAGTTCACAAATCTTGGACCTTAGAGCTACATATGTTCCTCCGTTCTTGTATTTCTCAAGCAGTAAAATATATTCCAATTTCAGCTGTAGCTGTTTGTGAATGCCCCCTTTTTTCTAGCTGTATTATTGGAGGTTTTTTTGTTTGTCTTTCTGTTTCATCAACAAGAGTTCATGCCAGTCAGCATTTGTGGCAATTACTATATGCTGGTAGTATACAAAACCATCAGATCTACAAACAATCATAACTCCTAAATAGAATCCAAAACTTCAGCAAGATTAAACCACAATTTTTACATGTCAGATCTTAAATGGGAACGATTTAATCCAACTTGATCTAGTTCTAGTTTGATCTAGTGCTCTTATCTGATTTGACTAGGATTAAGCAAAATTCCGGGTAATTCTTAAGCCCTCCATCACACCAACAATGTCTTCAGATCATTAACAACCTCTCTGTTGTCCTTGGGTTGCTGGGGAAAAACATGTTTTTGTTATAAGCAAATAACAACAAAGGAAATAATATGTTGTTCAAGTCTAGCTGTTTAACACCCCCACAGTTTGACCTGAAACAATTAAACTGCTCTGCAAGTTTGCTTCACTAGATGTTAGATAATTCTCAGATCATTGCTTATGTTTTTTTTTACACCTAAAGAGTTAACATAAAAATAGAGATGATTCATTTTCACTTTATATCTCTCTTCTTGCGCATCCTCTGAGTCAGTCTGGCCAACTGGGACAACGTAGGAGGAGGTGCTGTCCCCATCGTTGAACAGCAGCCATGAGTCATCCCACATCTGGGAATTAGAAAACCCAGAACTGGGAACTACAGCCCTGAAATAAGCCAGCTCCCACATCTGAACATCGTTCCAACTTTTTATCTTGTTTATTTCGGACTGATGCTGTGGAGCTTCTTCTTGCTTTCATCTTAAAAAGAAACGCTTGTCCAATTTACAGTTATAAAGTATAAAAATTCAGGCGGTTCACATGCTAAATAAAATCATACTGATTTAATAAGGGGGCTATAAAAGGACACTCCCTTTTGGCATGAGACGACAGGTAGTCCTCAATTTGTAACAGCTCATTTGGTGACCATTCGTACTTAAAACAGCACTGAAAAAAAAGTGACTTATGACCGGTACTCACACTTACGACTGTTCCAGTATCCCCATGGTCAGGTGATCAAAATTCAGATGCTTGGCAACTGACTCATATTTATGATGATTGCAAGGGCCCAGAGTCATGTGATCCCCTTTTGTGACCTTGTGACAAACAAAATCAATGGGGGAACTGGATTCACTGAACCACCGTGTTACTAACTTAACAACTGCAGTGAGTTCCTTAACAACTGTGTCAAAGAAAGGTCATAAAGTGGGGCAAAACTCACTTAACAAATGTCTTGCTTAGCAACAGAAATTTTGGGTTCCACTGTGGTCATAAGTCAAGGACTACCTGTATTAAGAAACAAAAGTACTAACTAGGGTGTCAAATAGTGAAAATAAATATCTTTTTAATGCATACCAGCTGCCCAGATAGCCAGGCTACATGACTTATACCAGAGCAAAATTATAAGCCCCACAAATGTAGTGACATATCGTTCTGAATGAGCAGTTTCCAGCCATGGCACGGCTATAAATAGTACAGATCTCACTATAACCTAAAATTAGAATTATCACCGCACAGGCTCCATGCTTTCTGAATGGGTGCCCACACACACCTTTCGAAAGATGATTCTGAGTTCAAATGCTCAGTGTTATCTCTGCCAAGGGTGTGTCAAACACACCCCAGACTACCATATTTTATATGGCCATCCGTGTTATATAAGACCATCCTAGACGACTCACAATCATATTCAATAAAACAGAATAAATAAAATAAAACCAACAAGCCAACGCCACATACTTCAAACAAAGCACCATCGTGTCCTTGACAATTGGCCATTTATGGGCAAGACTTAAGAGAGTCAGTGGGAAGTAATGGAAACCAACTGGGACAAACTGAAGTTAAGAGAACAAGGGGTGTGTTTAGGCCACAGAACTATGGTAAAATAATTGTTTTTCAAAGTAAGGTCCTAGTAGTGTGCGTTTCAGCTAAGCCATATATCTCCGAATAAGATGTTGACACGTTGATACTACGTTGGCACAGGGTTAGCAAAAGAAATCCAAATTCAAACTACAAAAAAAGCTGTGAATTTCCACTTAGTTCTCTACACTGGACTGTTCCTTAAATGTTAGTGGTCACCCCTAAGATAACAGCAAAAACCCAAGATACTTAATTACAAAGAACCTCAGATTTTGCCTCTATTACACAGCAGGTTAACCATAGTTTATCTGCCCCGAAGCAATACTTTGTACCACTTCCTGGATTTTGTCAATGTGTTCACAGTTTAGCTACACATAGACACAACTGGTACAGTACAGTGCTAATATTTGGCATACTTTACTCAAATAAGTGATCTTCCATATTTTAACTAATGTTTAGGCTTTTTAATGTGCAGTTTGGGTCAGACGGTAAACAGGTGATTTAAATGCTGACCTATAGAATTTTTTTTTGGGGGGGGGGAGGTTCTTCAATGGAACCTCATATCCTGTGACAACACAGAAGTAAGCCAAAGGGGGGGGGGAATGGAAAAACATCTGGAAGGACGAAGCAGGCCAGCACTGCTGTACTGCTGCCAAAAGACATGGCTATGAAAATTAGCTGAGCTTAAATGGATGGATTTCACAAAGCCTCAAGTCATTGTTTACAAACTGATTGAGGATCAAACTGAGCTTCTTTAGGATCTTGATTACATTTCATGCTTACATTTCTCAAGCAGGTAATGAGGACTCTGGCCCTAGGAGCAGGAAAATACTCAAGACTGTTCAAACCTTCAGAAAGTTTTAGAGCCCGTCTAAAACACCAGGCTATAAAACAGGAGATGGCGAGTTCTAGTTCTGCTTTAGACACGAAATCCAGCTAGGTGACTTTGGGCCAATCACTAGGGATCGGTGAGTTCTAGTCCTGCCTTAGGCATGAAAACTGGCTGGGTGAACCCTGGTGCCAGTCACCAGGAGACGGTGAGTTCTGGTACCCTCTTGGGCACGAAAACCAGCTGGGTGACTTTGGTGCCAATTAGCAGGAAATACTGCGTTCTAGTCCCAACCTTAGGAATGAAAGCTGGCTGGGTGATTTGGGGCCAGTCTCAGCCCAAACTCCTTACAGGGTTGTGGGGAAAATAGAAAGAGGAAGGCGTGTTGGATAGGTTCACCACCTTTATATATTACTCGGTTAAACAAAGCTCAGATCCAGTTCAAAGTCCATGTTGAAATTCCCACATTTGTTACTTAAGAAGCAATTTTATCGGTAGGCAGCCAATCCTGGTTTTGTCAATGCTGTCAGCATTTAACAATCTGAAAGTTATAAGGTAATCCTTAAACCCAGAAGGGCCTAGCAGCGCATTTTCAGACCATGAATGAAAGCTACTATGTGTCCCAGGATGAAGCTGCAGGATCCAACCTGGGCCACTTCTCGGGACCAGATGTTTTGTCTTCTGAGCTTTCAGCTTACTCACCAGCTGATATTCACTTCGACGGCTGAAAGCTTCCTTGATCCCAGAATCCTTCCACAGGCCGGTCAGAGCTGGTACGTACAACTGAAACATGGGGGGTTCAATGAACATGCCCGCTTTACTTTCAAAGGCCATGAGGAACATGGCATGTTTCTCATTTTCCGCATACTGCCAAGGAATGCCGAGTTTGTCCCGTGCATCGACTAGGACTCTGCAGCCCTAAGAAACAGAGAAATACACTTCAATTCTTACGTTGCCCATCTATGCTCAATCTTTAACACACTAATAGGACCACGTGCACTTTATTTGGCCAGCTCTCCCCTGTTCTACATTCCAAGATATTTTAGACAACTTTTGAGAGCCAAATTCCATCCTTATTATTAAGCCGGGATGTGGTTTTCTTAAAGATAAAATTCCCATTTGTTGTGGGTTAAATACTGTGCCACCAACACAGCAATGCTACTGGGGTGAAGAAAGCAAGAATTCAGTTTTTGCAACACCTGCAGACTACCGAGCTTGTGGCGAGACAAACTTTTCTGTAAGTCTCACCTTACAGCAACTTTTAAGGTACAGGAAGGAGTCCAGCAAAATCTTCCACACAACAAATATTTTTCCCCCACCTTCTTAGGAAAAAACAGTGGCTTAGTCCAATAGCCTAGGATCGGTTTGCCAGAGGAGAAATCTGGATTCCTAATGTTTAGAACAGGTTTTTTTACCCCTCAGGCTGGAAAGCCATATCTGAAGACAAGTCTATGCAGTTAGCAGGGTGTGTATATCTGGCTGGGCTCCCTTGTTATGGCACTGTGCATATTAAGAAATAACTTCGGCACCCCTGGAATTAGATGTATTCTGAAGTCAGAACTCTGAAGGAATGTTGTAACGCAAAGATAACTCGTGGGTCATTTACCTGCGTTTTTCTGGATCAAGCCAAGGGATGCCGCAAATTAAATTTTAACTAGTGTGCAATTACAAATGCAGTCTATATGTATTTTCAGCAACAACAATCCTGTAAGGTGGGCTGGGCCAAGAAAGATGGAGGGACGCCCAAATCACCTGTCTGGTTTCGCAGTCTCAGAAGGACTAGAACTCAGGTTTCAAGCCTACCTGCTTACTTAACGGGGGGGGGGGGGAAATATGACACCACTAGGAAATTTTGCAGAGGTGGAAAACAACAACAACAACCGTGAAGAAAGCAGTGGCAGACCACCGCCCTGCCAGGTGCGTTTGGCTGAGGGAGAGGGGACGCTCCTCATCACCCCATAGGCTTCCGATCCCGTGGCAGGACTGGAACTCAGTACATCAAGGGGGCTCTCAAGGGAGCATCAGTGTGCATGTAGGGGGGGGGAAATCCCTCTTCGTAAGGGAGGGCAGCCTACTTTTATTTATTTATTTATTTATTTATATTTATGTCACTGCACGTTTTTTTTGTTCGTCAGAAAGTTCATTTCTAACTGTACATTTCCCCTGCTCTCTGCACCTGTTGTGATAACTTATCTGGTAACCATAGTGAATCCCATATGACTAGCTATGTTATGGTTTCAGTCTGTTTAGTGCGCATGTCTAGAAAAAGTTCTCAGAGTTATTGTATATTGTTTTTTATTCACTTTGCTGTTACTGTTTGTTACGTTAGGATGTAGTGAGCTAGCTCTTCTTTATAACATATATTTGGTTTTTATATTTTTGTAAGTAAAAGGTATTTAGTAAGATTATGCGTCGTGTTTTTCTTGCCTTCCTGCATGCACATCATGCCTTCTCTGAAGCACGGTCCGTCGCCCTCTACAAAGGTGATTTTTACCTTGACAATTTATTTATTTATAGGGCAGCCTATCCAGGGGTCTCCAATGAACATGGGGACAGGTGACCACCAGATCTTGCCGGGGGAGTTGGAAGGAGCATCCTTGGAGGAAGAAGGCGGGGCAGACGAGAGGGCGTAGAACCACAGAGGAGAGGGGGCCCGAGAGGTCCTCTAGCCCAACCCCCCTCCCGCTTGAGCAGGAGACCCCATACCGCCCTTTAATCCCCCCCTCCCCTCCCCTCCCCTCCCGCAGTCCTCCTCTGGCGCGGGGGGCGTGGCCGGGCGAGGGGAAAGGAGGCCACGCGGCGATCCCACCTTGAGGACGTTCTCGTAGATGGTGGCGCGGAACTCGAGCAGCGCCTTCTGGTCGAACTCGCGCCCGTGGATGATGCGCATCTGCTTCAGGAAGGTCGACTTGCCGCTCTCGCCGGCGCCCAGCAGCAGGATCCGCACCAGGCGGCGCACGGCGCGGCGCTCGCGGGCCAGCAGCGCGTCGATCTCGCGGCTCCGGCGCCGCGCCTCGCGCTCCAGCTCCCGCCGGCCGAGCGAGGGAGGAAGAGGAGGAGGGACGGCAGGCGGGGGAAGGCCGCCCTCCTTGCCCGGCTCCGGCGGCCCGGCCGCCGCCTCGGGCCCGGGGTCGCCGCCCGCCGCCGGCCAGAGGCAGCGGCCCAGGGAGCGCACCACCCCGGCCATGGCGGCGGCGGCGGCGGCCCCTCAGACAGGCCCGGGCGGGAAAGGCGCCGCCTCAGCCGCCTCAGCCGCCGCGCGACCTTCCCTCCGTCCTCGCCCTCACGCCCACCCGAAGGGGCGGGGCCGCGACGACGACGCCTGGGGCGAGGCCGGGCGCTGATTGGCCGGGCGCGGCGGGCGGGCGGGGAGAGGCCCGCGGAGGGGGCGGGCTCGAGGCGCCCGGGGACCAGTGAGCGGCGAGGGGCGGGAGGGAAGCTCGCCCCCGCTCGAGTGAGAGAGAACGGCGGGGCGGGGTTTTCCCAGGGTCAGGGCGGAGCGGGGGCGCCGATTGGGCGCGAGGGGAAGGGGCCCGTGACGTCATCCGGGGAAAGAAAGTTATGAATGGGGGGCAAGGGGGTGCTTCGCCCATCGTCCCCAGCCAGCCTGGCTCTTATGGGATTTGGAGTCCAGCGCGTCTAATTAGGGCAGAGGTCTTCAAACTCGGCCCTTTTATGATTCATGGACTTCCAACTCCCAGAATTCCTCAGCCAGTGTGCCTGGCTGAGGAATTCTGGGAGTTGAAGTCCATGAGTCATAAAAGGGCCGAGTTTGAAGACCCCTGTAATAGGGGATTAGGGTGTCCAATGAGAAGCTACCTCTCCAGGGTGCTGGATTCTGGCTTCCTTGGGCAGTCATCAGGAAGCGGAGTTCCCAACATTCGGGTCAACGAGTCGTGTGAACGCCAGTTCCCGTGCCCGAGGCGCGGAGTTTGGGTGCAAAACGTGGCAAAGTCTTCTGCCTCCCATTGGTAGAAGATGACTTCTAAAGATCCCTTGCAGCCTGCCCTGTTGTCCTCGTAGGGGTGTTTCCCTCCTTGCGTTGTGTGCCATCAAGTCGTGTTCGTCTCGTAGCGACCCCATACAGACATTTAAATTTTAGGATAATCTTATCCTGCTCCCTCGTCCCGACCAATGGCCCCATATGCCTTTTTCTGTCTTCCCCCATCTGGTGCCCTGGGGGCCAACATCTCCAGAAGCTCAAAAATGCGGGCAAAGTGCAAAAAACCCAGCCTCTCCTTCCTTCCCGGCGCCTGACATTTCGCAGAGAAAAGCGATCCTTCTGGAGGCTTTTGCTAGCTCAGCCACCGGATGTCAGCAGATCTCCATCAAGACCACAGGCTGAAGAAAACATTGGGAGAAAACAAGAAAATCCTGCTTGCGGGGGATTCGTTCTCCTGCTTCAGCGCTATTCTCCTTAATGGGTTTTTGGCCTAAACTGTGGTTAAAGGTGTCCCGGATAGTAGTGGTTGAAAGCCTAAGAGGTGATGGTGGTGGTGTTGATTCTGGAGATGTGTAAAAGACCCCTCAAATTCTGACTGGGGTTCCTTTATTCTGGCTAGCCGTGGGGAGAAGGCTGTGGTTTGATTAGCGCAACGTGTGACAGTGTTTAATTACATCATGCTCAGTCTGAAACCCTGATGCATCCATCACAACAGGCTGGCAGATCACTCACGATCACCCAACTCCAAATGCATAAAGGCTCCTGACAACGTGTGAATCCAACCCTTGCTGCCTAGTGCGGAAAACTTAAAGTCCCTTTCGTTTTATTTATATGCCAGTCTGTACCCAGCAACTCGGGGCAGTTTACTAATGGTTAACAACAGAAAAACAGAACAGAACAAAGATAGCAGAGATAACAGAGCAGCAATTCATTTCAGCACAAATTTCAAAATTTCAGCTTCAATTCTCCCTTGATCCACCCCTCTGCCAATTCAGCTTCCCGATGCAAGATTGAGGCCGTCGGGAAGAGTTAGTGGAGATCCCACAAAAGGGAAACCAGCCCCAGTTTCCATTGCTTAACCATACTGGACTTCATACTGGTGCATTTTGCTTAATGTTAACCATGCTTTTGCACAAGACAAGCCTAACATGAACCTTAACCAGCATGCATCTGAATGGGCCTTTTTAAAGACAGGCCAGGTTGGTGGCCACTGAGCTGTTCCCTGTTTTGTTCCATTTGCAGACAGGAAGGTTTGGAGAAAGTAAAGTCAGTTCTGCAAAGTTAACCCGTTTTGGATCTTTTTGTTCTTATTATAGCCGGGCCAATCAAACTCTCCGTCTTTCCTTTCTTCTTTTTGAAGTGTGCATTTTTCAAAAGCAGAAGGAGAAGACCTCTGATCAATATTAATATAATAAGAAAAAGATGGCTCAAAATATGCTTAGCCGTATGACAGACCACATTTCATGTTATTTCATAGCCCGGCTGGAGAGGGGGAGGGCAGAAAGAGAGGATAAATCACATCAAGCAATATGAAACTGCAGCAGTTTGGGAAATGACTGCAGGGAAAATACACACACACACACACACACACACACACACACATATAATCCTGTTGTTCTTTTTTTTGGGACAAGAAGAAAATTAAAATTTTAAAAAACTCCTGGGTTTTGCTAATTGAAACATTTAAAGGGCTAACGGAAATAAGTGGCCATATGATTAAAGGCATTTAACATTAATGGTTTATCTCACTTTTCTGACTGATTATGTTCCATTGTGGTGTTTTTTTTACCCCTGCTTATTTTTCTACTAGTATTTAAAAGCACCCAGTAAGGTCACATCTTCAATCTAAGAAAGATACCCAGGAGAAGCTGTGGAGGAACAGGCTGGTCTGCAGCAGTAAACTGAGTCCTTGACTTCCAACTATTGGTTTAGCAACCTCGTAAAGTTATAACAGCCCTGAAGAAAGTTTGAGGGTTCCTTGTACAAGCTTTCGCTAAAGCATGGGTTATTTTAACAATGGTCTGCTATGCTAGTTTGTTGAATTCACACGTTAAGCTCTAAATTATTGGGAGTTGGATTATATGTGACCTCTCTCCCCACCCCAAACCCCCACAGTGATGGGTGAGGTGGGGTCTCTGGCAAAATTCTTCCTAAGGCTGCAGATCGCCCATGCCAGATTTCAAGAAAACAAGTGGAGTTTCTGAACATCCACCAGCTATTACTGAGGGCGTAATGGCGATGGATTCTGGAAACCTATGAGCTTGTAACTAACCTTTGTTGTTGCTTACTACACGCAGCTTGCTTGGTCAATAAAGCTGATCTACAGACCCCAGCATCCTTAGATAACATGCCAAGCAGTCTACGCAGAAGATCTTAAGAAGCCTTTCTGGATCCAGTAAACCCGCTTTTCTAAATCTGCGTTTAAAAGATTAGGAGGGATTACCTAATCAAGCTTAAGCACATTTCGTCTACACGGTTTTCCCTGGAGAAGACCGAAAAGGACTGTTAATTTTCCCAAAGGAACCGACAAGATATTAACACGTTTACCTTTCAGGTGAGACACCCATGGATTATGCTCAAGATGCAGACAGCCTGGTACTGCTCAGATTTACTCAACATTCAACAGCCTGGAAATTCGGTGAACCATTTTTCTGGCTTATCTGGAAAGTGACAGATTGGGGGAAGCTGGCATCAGCACTTTGAAAGTTCCATGCATTTGTTTCCTCTTGCCGACCCTTGACAAAATGCTGATTTTTTTTCTCCCACCTTTCAATTAAAGTGTCAATACCCCTTATGTAATTTCCCAGCCTAAATTCAGCTAATTGGCATGTATGTTGTTCAACACTGTGCAAAGCTTTCCTGCTCCCACTAGGGCCAAGTCAGCCTATTTCCATTATTTGTTTGCATCAGGAGGACCGTATTTTATTTTCGTTTCATTTTTTTTCTTCCTCCTGGGCAGATCTGTTTTGAAGGCTAAAATAAGTGTGCCAGTGATTTTTTTTGGTCAGTTAATATTTACCCATGCCATAATTCCTGCTCCACCACCATTAGGGCTCCAAGGAAGGCGGCTGGGTTTCCTAATGCACAATTTTCACTACTTTTGGGGTTAAGTAATTCTGGAGAGAGGCTGAATGTATTTTTCAGTAAGGTTTTCCCACCAATGTTTCTAAAAGAAGGCACCTCCTGGAGAACACACAGGACATGAGAAAGGAACAGAGTTAGAATGTTAAATAGCCAGGATTGATGGTTGTTAAGTGAATCTGGTTTGCCCGTGGAATTTGCTTGTCAGAAGGTTGCAAACGGTGGCCTTGGGACACAGCGACCGTCACGAATAGGAACCAGTTGTCAAGCATCCGAATGTAAATCACGTAGCCATGGGGATGCTGCAGTGGTCATAAATGTGAAAATCGGTCAGGGGTCGCTTTTTCCGGGGTCGTCGTAACTTTGATCAGTCACTAAATGAACTGTTGTAAGTCAAGGACTGTAGTAATAAGAAGTAATAATCCCCTGTCATTTGCAACTGGCCCATTTCGCAGAGACGCACCTTTAACCAACTTCTTACAGTAGAGGGAGCCAGGATTCTTCAAAAGAACCCTCCTTTCTCACCCTTTTCCACCCTGTTGCTCAAAATGTACTTTTGAGAAAAGGGTGCTGGGTGAAGAAAGACAGAGGTGCAATGAAAACAACAAAAAAAACATTGGTCGTTGGTTTTCTAAATTAGCTGCAGTCAATGACTGTCCTAATAACAAGAATAGCAGTCAAAAAAGGAGGGTGGGTTCGTGAAGGTTTGGCCAGTCTAGAGCAAAGAAGGACTAGGGGGGACCATTTCATTTCAGTGAAAGATACTGAAGGCTCTGGTCAATAGCATTGAGTAGAGTTCTCATCAGGCTGTCATGTGATTTGTCCCCATCTATCATTGGGTGCGGGACCAAGGGGTACACATAAAGGCACCCTTTGGGGTCTGCTGTGTCATCAATTGCCAAACTTGCTGGGCGACAAGCAAGAGGGACCCAGCCTCAATGTTTTCTCCCAGACGAGGCTGGTCCTCCACGACCATCCTTGGCGAAGACCTCCAGCCTGTCCATCTGGCTCCCCTTGAACCCAAACTGCTCTGTTGTCTCCCTTCCACGTCTTCCTTCTCTCAGCCCTTCGGTGACTTTTGGGGCTACCCAAGGACAAAAACAAAAGCGGCAACACTCAGGAGGAAACTCTGCCCCATGGTTTACACACCGGCCTCTTGGTACTTAGTTCCAGCTGGAGTCACTTAATAGCTCGCTCCGTCATTGACTTACTGCGAGCTGCCAAATACTCATTATGAGGCTGCATTCCCAGAGCACCCTAGTTAATAGCTATTGATATTCCTACTACCTCTTCGGCCTTTTCCCAGCTGTCCTCTGACGCAGAGATCCTGTGCCTGGTGGCAGGTTTAAAAAAAGATGATGGACAGGCCAAAGGAGAACCATTTCCAATATTCCTTTTGTTCGTCTTCTCCCCGCAGCTTTCCTCCCAGGAATCCGAAGGACCTCTGGATGGCGTCTGGCCAGGGATGGGTGGGTGGGTGGGGGAGAGAGGTCTAATAAGCCAGTGGGTCAAATGAACAGGGTTTGAATTCCCATCTTTGGAAAGGTGAAAACTTGACCCTTGAAAAAAGGGAATTTTTTCTGCAAGGAAGAATTGCCACACCCATATATTAAGGAGAATTTTTGTAGCTCAGGATTGACGTGAAGTCCTTGGTGCTCTCTGAGCTTCCTTGTTCTCTTGCAGATGTTTCATAAACTAGATAACATCATCTGTGCTAGAAAGAAGTGGGATTTGTGGGAGGAGGAGGAGGACTGCGGGGTCCTTGCTGCTCTGTGAGCTTGGTTGTTTTCTTTCAGATGTTTCCTAACCCAACTGAGTAACATCCTCAGTGCTAGAAGAGATTTTCCTCTCCGTGTCCCTTTAGCACTGGTGATGTTACCTACTTTGGGTAATGAAACGTCTGCAAGAAAACAACCAGGCTCAGAGAGCACCAAGGACCCCTTAAGAAAGACTAACTAACCTAGAAATGGAGCAAATCAGAAGGAGGTTGTTAGGATGTCTTTTTTTAAACATAATAATAATAATGGTTTCTGTTTACAATTCTGCTTTAAAAAGGAATATTCAAGAGCAAAACCCAAGGAAATAAAAACATTTCATCGATTCATAGTGTTGGGACCTTGGAGGTCTTCTAGTCCAACCCCCCGCCCAACCATTTTTTTTATATTGGGGTGACCAGAACTGGGGCCTCACCAGTGCAGTACTATAGGTAATCCTCAACTTAAGATGACAATTTCTGCTGTAAGTTGAGTCGGATCTAATTTGGCAACCATTTTTACCGCCTTTATTAAGCAAACCTCTGCTGTTGGGTGAGTCCAGCTTCTTTGTGCAACTAGGGAAGGGAATGTTTACATGCAGGATCCCGGGGGGGGCGGGTATCTGGCGATGCTGTCTCCACCCCCCTCCTGAATTAAAATTCCTGCACTCTTCCCGTCCGATTTTTGTTCCTGGAATGAGGAAAGAAAATGGCTTAGCTTCAAGCAGCAAAATATTGTGTGGGTTGAGCTCCTGCAAACGCAGGCAGATATAATTGAAAAATTAAATTGATTGACTAAGACTCAGACCAATAATTGACTAATCTTTCATTCGCTGAGTGACGGCTCTATCGGTTAGCAAGTGCTGGAGCCGAGACACACAATCTAGATGAAAACATTAAAATTCCCTTCCAAGGAAAGCTAGACTTTGCTGCCTGGTTAAATGGCGCAAATGAAAAATGGTCAATTACTTTGATAATTGTCCTCCGGTTTGCACCATTGGCTCCGACCTAGAGGAAGGGAGGAGCAGCCTGCTAGGACATCCCTGAAAAATATCCTCAGGATATTCAGGACTAGAAACTTGGACGTTTGTTTGGGTGTGTGTCTGTGTGTCTCTCTCTCTGTGTGTGTGTGTGTGTGTGTGTGTGTGTGCCGGAGAGAAAGGGGAATCGGGAAAGGGGAATCCATTTTGCTGCTCATTTGTAGCCTTCTAAATGATGGGCTGTGGATCCAACACGACTTTGCAGCTAACAACAACAAATGATAGGCTGTGTGTAGTTGCTGCTGAACTTGAGAGCCATGAAGCGTGATGTTTTCCTCCCCATTGCAAAGATCACAACCTCCATTTGGCTGGTCTTCTCCGTGGGGGGAAGAGGCTGGCATGCAGATGGTTTAGCAGAGGCATTTCCGAACGTGCCCTGCCAGGCTGTGGAGTTTATTTTTGGAGGCTTACAAAGCAAATACTAGTAATAAACAGCGATGGGAAAATCAATGACGACAAATGAAGCACCGGCTAGGCCGTATTTTCACCGGTTGCGGCTTTGATTAATGACACATCGGATGACCAGCGGTGCGCTCCAAGGTCTGAGGGGGCGGGGGGAGACACGGGTTTGCTTTTGAGGATCCCATGTGGGCTGCAGGGAGGACTGTAAAAATCCCCAAGGACATCTTTGCATCCTAGAAGTTGTCCAGAAGGATCCATACATCACAGGTGGTCCTCGACTTACGAGCACAAATGAGCCCAACATTCCCGTTGCTAAGCAAGGCAGTTGTTATGTGGTTGAGTCCCATTTTATGACCTTTCTTTGCCCCAGTTGTTAAGCTCCTGCTTAAGGCAGGAGACTTATACCATCCCGTTCAAATGGTTGTCCACTCTCTTCTTGAAAAGCTCCAGTGATGGAGCATCCACAACTTCTGGTGGCAAGCCGTTCCACTGGTTAATTGTTCTCACTGTCAGGAAATTCCTCCTTAGTTCTAAGCTGCTTCTCTCCTTGATTAGTTTCCATCCGTTGTTTCTTGTCCTGATTTCGGGTGCTTTGGAGAATAAGTTGACCCCACCCCTCCTGTTTGTGACAACCCCTTAGATCAGACATGTGAAACTCACGACGTCACGTGACATCGCGCAACGTATTGGGACTCTTTTGCCATTGTCGGCAATGGGGTGGGCGCGGCTTCCACATGACGTGTCTGTCCACCCCTGCCTTGGTGGAGCAGTGGGCTAATGCCTCCTTAAGTAACACCAGTTGCCTGCCATGAGTGCAGGTTCGCGTCCCACCAGGCTCAAGGTTGACTCAGCCTTCCATCCTTCCGAGGTAGGTAAAATGAGGACCCAGATTGTTGGGGGCAATTAAGCTGACTTTGCAAAAATGCCGCTTGGGGGCCCCTGAAAGCCCTAATAAGCAGGTATATACATAGAATCATTGTGCTTTAGATTGTAAGCCGCCCTGAGTCTTTGGAGAAGGGCGGGATATATATATATATATATATATATATATATATATATATATATATATATATATATATATATATATATATATATATATATATATATATATATATTTATATATTTATATATATATATATATATATATCAACTCCGGATTAGAGAAATCTTTTTGAACCTGTGCAGATTTTGCACAAGCCACTCGCTGAAGCTATAGTGGTGCCTCTAGAACTGTGAAATTATTATTATTATTATTATTAATAATGATAACAACAACAATAATAAATGAGTGGAGGGATGAAAAAAGACTCACGTTTGCTTCTGCTGACACAACAGATAATATATCGTCGTGGAATAAGCATCTTTCTTGCAGGAAAGGTTAACATCCTTATAAATTAAAAATAATAACATGAACAACGCCTGCAGCCATAGACGTGTTCGGCTGCCTGACCTGGTCCTAACCTCAACCTGCAATTGTTCCAGCTTGCTTCAGAATCACTGTGTTTGTCTGCTTGGATCTGCAACACCTAAGGGGTCTGAGGGGTTTGGGGGGGGGAGAGGTAAAAAAACTTAAAATGTTGACCACCAGCATGGAATCGAATCCCCATTTTGAATATGTGCCCCGTTGCCTGCAAACAAAGGGGCAGGATTTTGAATGCGTGGCGGTGGCTGACCTCTTGACATTTTTGACCCCCTCCTGTGAACCCTCATGTCAAAAAAATAATAAAAATAATTGTAGGTTTTGAAATGCAGCGCTTACTTAATGCTGACCAGCATTCAGTGTTCTTTCATTCACACGACAGTTTGTCAGGTGGGAAAGATCAGGTCCGTGCATGAAGATCCAATTAAAGTGATTTATTGCTATAACACCTATGTACAGGGACCTTCTCACCTAAGGGTTAGCATCTGCTTGGAGTTAGATAAGAGAGAACTGAATTCAAGGGAGATTGGACTTAGTTCACTTGCGACTATGTAGGGATTCTAGGCTGATTCCTCTTTTAACTCCTCCTGTAAGTTGTGATTTTTAAAAACAAGCTTATAGGCAAAGGATGGGACCCCTATTCCAGTGGCTGTTGGGGAGCCAAATCCCCACCCCCAAAGGGAGAATTTCAAACCACTATGTTACTGAGTGGCTATTGCTTTGTGTGTGTGTGGGGGGGTGTCATTCCTCTCTAAAATGGCCTTTTGGAGATGCTAAATCTAAGAATGCTGCTAGGGGGAATGGTTAAAGCTTTGTGTGGGTCAGATCTTCCTCTAGACGCGCCATTTCAGTGGAGGTGGCTCCCCCAATGGATCATTTCTTCTTTTCTCCAGACCAGTGCCTTTCAACCTTGGTGGCGTTAAGATGTGTGGACTTCAACTCCAAGAATTCCCCATGGAAGAAGGCGGAGAAATACTCAACCTGCCAAGCTTGAGAGGCATTGCTCCACATGCGTGGATGTCCACTTCTGATGTGGACACATCAAGGAAAGATGGGACAAACTTCTCAAGTCTTTGCTAAGGGGTTGGAGAAGCTCTTGGGGGCAGACATACAAGCCCCAACTTACCCTTCCTTGAACAGCAAGAGGTCTACTTCCCCAAACTGAAAACCCAAAGTCTCTCCCTTGGAGGTTGAAGCAGAAGGTCCTCCCTTTCTGATGGCATTCCATTTAACCATCGCTTCGATAAAGGGACACAGTACTCAGCCAATAGATGGAGATCCTCAGCAGCTTGCGTTGAAATATTGAAGAGTCAAGACTCCAAACGTTGCTTTAAAACATTGCTGACATAGGAGCCGTTGAGCGTTCTCTCCGAGGATTGCCATCCAATTAAAGGATTTAGCTTGTCTTGATTAGGTTTTAAGTGTTTTGATTTTAACAGTTGATTGACTAAACTCATGGCTTAGATCAAGGCTATTAAGAGCTGCCTTGGAGGCAGTCAACTCCGTAACTTACCCCTGGACTCAGTCAAGGGGTGGGTTCCTGATCACACACCATCGACCCGTTTTAAAGGCTTCCATCCACTCTCCCATGAATGTTTGTCTTCCTGTACATCAGCCTGAAGATCTGGATTAGAATCATGGGGCTGGAAGGGACCTTCAAGGTCTTCTAGTCCAATTTCCTGCCCAAGGCAGGTGGGACCTCCTACCATCTCAGACAAATGAGTTGTCCAATCTTTTCTTGAAAATCCCCAGTGATGGAGCAACCACAACTCAATGAGGCAAGCCGTTCCATTGATTAATTGTTCTCACGGTCAGGAAATTCCTTCTTATTTCCAGCCTGGATCTCCTTCTGATGAGCTTCCACTCATTGCGTCATGTCCTGCCCTCAAGTGCTATGGAGGATAAATTAACAACCTGCCTCAGCTCCAACACAGGAAATTTTAAAGAAGAGATCGGACAACCATTTGTCTGAAATGGTGTAGGGTTGGACTAGACGATCTCCAAGGTCCCTTCCAACCACCTCCTCCTCCTCCTCCTCCTCCTCCTCCTCCTCCTCCTCCTCCTCCTTCTTCTTCTTCTTCTTCTTCTTCTTCTTTTTTCTCCTCCTCCTCCTCCTCCTCCTCCTTCCCTGTGAGAGCTCTTCAAATATTGGAAGACTGTTGTGATATCTCCTCTCCATCTTCTCCTTGTTAAGCTAAATACATCTAGTTCCCCCAGCCGTTCTTCATAGGATTGAACCTCCAGATCCCTTTATCTTCTGTGTTGCTCTTCTTTGAACTCTTCCTAAGGCCTCAGTGTGACTGATGCACGGGAGAACCCCCCACCAGATCTCACACACCAACGAAGCAGCTACTGCAGGCTTGTTTCTAAAAGAGAATTAGGTGGGAATGTGCATTGGGGTGAACGAAACTCAAGAAATCACGTGATCTCAGAGAGAAAATGGACCCTATATCCCTAGAAATGACCCTCCTGGCAGATGTCCATCCAGATGTGTGAACAGAAGGAGATGTAGGTAAGTTCACACCTCTGATGATCTCAAGCTGCACCATCTTTCCTACAAGGAGATGCATTTGCCTTTTCTGGAGCATTTATCCCAGACAATAATGTTTGTGATGCTTCCCTGGCGTCTCTTTTCCTAATAATTTTGGCAAGGACCACTAGGTTATTCTACTGAGTGGTTATTGTAACACATTCTAGCAGCTTAAAGATCCTGGTCAGCCCCCAACAGAATCTGCCCAGAGAAATAGCTAAGAAGGCTACTGAGGCATTTACAATCAACGGGGTTAATCTCCATTTTAAATCCCTGGAAAGGGGTGGGGGGAACAGAACTCTGCTGTTTCTTCACTCCCCCCCCCAACTTTCCACAGCTGCCTTCCTTACTACAGCAAGCTGGATATTGTAGCAGAGGTGGGGGAATGAAGCTGATTTAAAAGGTAGACTTCCATACCTTGGCTGAAAAAGAAAAACCAGACACTGTGAAATAGTTGAAAATCCTTCGCAGGCAACAAAATTCTTTTGCTGCTTTTTCTCTGCTGTAAAACATTTGAACCGCAGAGTAAAAGACGAACGGGGGGGGGGGGGAGGAAAAAAACCCTCTCATTTGCTTTTTTGTTGTTGTTGTTGTTCTCAGAAGGAGCCCAACCCATCTTAAAATCCAGCCCCCCCCCCATTTACTGGTGATCTATTACATTCCAGGCCAGGTTTCCCTTCAGAAATCCTGGTCTGGTTGTCTTTTTTCATGACTCCGGGCTCAGTTTTATCCAGAAGAAGCTTTATCCCTTCCCTCCCCACCACCTCCGGCCATCTTTTGGCTTAATTGCTCAGAAAAATATTCCCCTCCCCTCCGCATCCCATTGCAATCAATGCAATGAGTAGATAGGTATGAGTGCATCTGCAATATCTCATAGATGTCCATGGAGACATGGAGAAAAAGAGAGAGAGAGAGAAAGAGAGAGAAAGAGAGAGAGAGAAAGAAAGAGAGAGAGAGAAAGAAAAGAGAGAAAGAAAGAAAGAGGGAGAGAGAGGGGGAGAGAGAGGGAGGGAGAGGGAGAGAAAGAGAGGGAGAGAGAGAAAGAGAGGGAGAGAAAGAGAGAGAGAGGGAGAGGGAGAGAGAGAAGATTTTCAGGTGCTCATCAATGTCTTTGCAGGAAAAATAGATGTCAAGTGACAAGGCCAGGAAAAAAAAATGCCACTTAATTGAAGATGTCGGATTTGGGGACCTGTGGCCACAGCCAGCTCCAGAGCCTTCGGCAATCTCTGTTCTTCAAAGGGCTGGATATGAAAAATGCTCAGCGACGGCAGGCAGAGGACACAATCTGCTAGCACAGCTGTGCAACCTCTATTTATTTTTGCCCCATGCGAGCCCCCATTGAGACCCAGGGGCGCCTGGAAACGCCTAGCGGGACCGTTTGGACTTTCCTGCTCCAGATGGCTAAGGACATCGCTCCTCAGTGGACTCAGAGCTCGGGCAAATTGCAAATATGCTTAGAACACAGAATCATAGGGTTGGAAGGGACCTTAGAGGTCTTCTAGACCAGTGTTTCCCAACCTTAGGAACTTGAAGATGTGTGGACTTCAACTCCCAGAATTCCCCAGCCAGCATAGCATAGTCCACACATCTTCAAGTTCCTAAGGTTGGGAAACGCTGTTCTAGACCAACCCCTGCCCAAGACAGGAGTACTTATTCCATCCTGAACAAATGGCTCTCCAATCTTTTCATGAAATCTTCCAGTGAAGGAGCACCCACCAGCCTGGGAAGCCAGCTGTTCCACTGCTTAATAGTTCTCACTATTAGGAAATTCCTCCTCATTTCCAGGTTGGCTCTCCCTCTCCCTTCCTCCCTTCCGTTGATTAATTGTTCTTGGTTTTTAATTTAATTAATTTTTTAAAAAAATAATTTAAATCTCAGTTTTGATTAATTGTTTAGCGGCATTCGGAAGCTTCTCCTCTTGGTAAACGTCTGGTAATGATTGAATGCAACGTATTTGCACCGCTCCTTCTTTTCGTAGCCTCCGACTTTGGCCCGTTGCCATTATCTGCCAACTACTTAGAGCAGTAGCAACTCTGGCTACTTGAAGATGGGTGGACTTCGACTCCCAGAGGTCTCCAGCCAGTTAAATTTTGTGCCCCATTTATCCAAAGCAACCTTTCTCAACCTTAGCAATTTTAAGATGGGTGGACTTCAACTCCCAGAATTCTCCAGCCATCACACGGGGGAGTTGAAGTCCACCCATTTCCGAGTAGCGACTATCTGAAGTTACAACGACACTGAAAATAGATGGCTTACAACCGGTCTCCGTACTTACAACTGTTGCAGTATCCCGACATTGCATGGTTGCCTGAGGAATTCTGGGAGTTGAAGTCCGTCCATCTTTAAGTTGCCAAGTTGAGAAACAGTGGCTTAGAGGCATGGCGGCCCCTTCTCCTTGGGTGGGATGACTTAAAGACAGGGCAGGAGAAGAAAGAAGGAATAGAGTGGGGAAAAGAGATGAAAGACGCTCTTTGCTATGAAGCAGGCCGAGACACACATTTTGGTGGATCTGAGGACAATAGGACCCATCTCTCCAAGAGATGGCCATGAGGAACGTTGATATTTATGTATTTTTATTTATTTCTTTATCAAATTTAGGAACCACCCATCTCACTCACAGAGCAACTCTGGGCAATGACTATCAAAAATGTTTCCCCTTGACCTCCCACCATCCATCTTCAGACCAGGTTTATGCTTCAAAATGTCTCTTTGGAAACATCTGACCTTCCGTGTTCCAGAAATGGTGGACACTAGAGAACGGAGCCAAGCTCCCTGGGAGACAATCCACTTCCATATTCTAAAGGATCCCTTGGAAATGTCATGATCCAAGCCTTCCATCCTTGGTTTCTCATGACTTTCTCTCACCCTCAACCTTCTACTTGCTGCTGAGACTCTCAGACATCTGATGAAGTAAGAAGAAAGACAGCAGCCTTCCCCGAGGTCTTCTCCTCTCGGCTTCATTAGGTTGCTAGCGGGATCCCAGATCACCAGTGGGATCTGTGCTTCACAACTGCTCTTCGTCAACCCAGAAGGTTTTCTGCTGTTCTTCCCAGACTTTATCCTTGATGATCCGAAGAAGATCTTCAATGCTGCTCCACGAATCCGTCTCCAACGAGGCGTAAAGGCAGGGTAAGCCCTCCAGCTCCTTCTCGTTCTGACGACAGGTCCTCAGTAATTCCTCCTCCACGTCTGGTTTCGGTAGCAGCTTTCTACGTGACAGAAGAGCCCCACCCCCAAAACAGCTGTTAACCAGATGTGCATGCAGGCAAACATAAGCAAACAGAAACATCCACCTACCTTTGCTGCTCATCAGAACATTGAGAAATACCAGTCCCTCTCTCTCTTTTTCGGCTTAGCCCACCTCACAGCGTAGGAGGAAGAGGAAGTAGTATTAGGTATGTTGGCTGCCTAGAGTTAGTTATAAGAATAATAAAGGCAGGATATAAATAAGTAAATAAAGTAGATGATAGATAGATAGATAGATAGATAGATAGATGATAGATAGATAGATAGATAATAGATAGATAGATAGATAGATAGATAGATAGATAGATAATAGATAGATAGATAATAGATAGATAGATAGATAGATAATAGATAGATAGATAGATAGATAGATAATAGATAGATAGATAGATAGATAGACTGATATGATAGATAGATAGATAATAGATAGATAGATAGATAGACTGATATGATAGATAGATAGATAGATAGATAGATAGATAGATAGATAATAGATAGATAGATAGATAGATAGATAGACTGATATGATAGATAGATATAGATAGATAATAGATAGATAGATAGATAGACTGATATGATAGATAGATAGATAGATAGATAGATAGATAGATAGACAGACAGACAGATACATAATGCTCCATTTCGAAGGGAAATGTGGAACAGCTGGTCATCTATGAGTGTTTCCTTAGAACCTAAAATGTAGATTGAGGTATATAATGGCTAGGTATATAATGGCTAGTTTAATGAAAAGAAGCTTGGGGGGGTGACATGATGGGGGTCTTCCAATATTTGAGGGGCTGCCCCAAAGAAGAGGGGGGGGCAACCTATTCTCCCAAGCACCTGAAGGCAGGACTAATCAAGGAACTAAGGAGGAATTTCCTGACAGTGAGAACAATTAACCAGCTCTATTATTCTGAAATTCTGGAGTTATTGAAACCTGGGCAGTATTTATGGGTACCCCAAGACTCCATCCCGAAACAAAGAATCCCTTATTTCTGTTTCTCCCCCCAAAAGAAAACGATGGAGCACGGGATACATTTCCTTTTCTTTTTTTCCCAAGCCCCCTCTTGCAGTCACCATTTCTTGTACCTTATGAATTTGACTGAAGGTGCTTCCCCAGAAAAGGGGGAAGTGCAGTGTGAAGGGAATTGTTGCTCAGCCATTCTTAGATTAAAAGGTTCAAGTTTAGAGAAAAGAGGGTCGAGAAGATATATGACTAAAATCGATGAGACAATTAGCTCCAACTGATTTATGTCTCATTAATTTCTGACATAATCACTGTGAACTTTCCCTGGATCGGGAATAGTAATTTCAAGAGTGGGAGCCCCCAAGACAGCGACCAGCCATCCATTTCAGCCAAGGAAGGCTTCACCCATGAATCGGATTTTCCTTAAAAATCCTTCGTTCTCTCCCAAGATGTCTTAGACATCTGTATTTTTCTTTCTTTTTTATTAAAGAGTTTTACAAAAACAAAATTTTACAATATATCCCCAGATCCCCCCCACCCCAAACCCACCCACTTCCCCCCCCCACTTCCCAGAGCTAAATACAGGATTATAGTTACAATACTCATATTCTAAATAAAAATTATGCATAATATACAATTACCGGTAACCAAATTCATAATGTGCTTTAACTCCCCTTTAACATAACTACAAACAAAGTACCAATAACAAAAGACATCTGTATTTTTCAAACGTTATTTTCCTGAACATTACAGGTAGTTCTAGACTTATGGCTACAACTCAGCCCAAAATTAAGCAAGACAGGTGTTACGGGAGTTTTGCTCCAATTTTGCGATGTTTCCTGCCACGATCGTTAAACGAATCACTGCAATTGTTAAGTTACTAAGTGATTCTGGCTTCCCCCATTGACTTTGCTTGTCAGGAGGTCACAAAAAGAGGACCCCGGGACTTGGCAATGGTCATAAAGGCGAGCCAGTTGCCAAGCATCTGGAATTGGATCCAGGGATGTTGCAATGGTCATTAAGTGTAAAAAACGGTCCTAAGCACACACCCCTTTTTTAAAAGTGCTTTCTCACTTGGAATAGCCACTAAATGAACGATTGTAAGTCAAGGCCTACCTGTAGACAGTTGCCTCCTCTTAAAAACCTTTTAACATGCAAACAGGGCATGAATCGATGTTTAGTTTTCGGGCAACCAGCATCGATGCTAGAGCTAATGAACTAAACAAAATAGCCGTGCCTGAATTTGATCGCTCAAATGCTGTATTTCTGAGGCTGAAGTGAAAAGGCTGCTGCAATTCATGGCTTGCTAACCCTGAGCGCCTCCATTGCCAAGAAGAAATGCAATATAACTAAACGTGTCCACCACGTAGTATTGTTTATGGTTCTCCAGTGTTTATTTACAGATAACTTACAGATCCTTTCAATCTTCCGTGGGGTAGAGCATGACTGAGTAATAATTTGCTATTGATTTTCTATTATGTTTACACTTTGGCTGGTTTTCATTGTCATGTTCTGGAGACACTTCCATTTGTTTCCTGAAATTGGAGAGTTCAAGTCTCTTTCTACTTATCCAATTCATTGTTTTACAACATAAAATTTTATTATGACTGACCATTTCGGGGGGGGGGGGGGAAGTAAACCCGGGCAAGGAGGAAGAAGATCCAGATTTACAGAAGGCCAGTAAAGAGAGGAAAGATGGATAAAGGGAAGCCCTTGAGTTATGGCCACAGTTGGGACAGAAATTCCCATGATAAGTCCTTGCAATTGTGAATCAAGTCGGACCCAATTTTACGGCGTTTTTACAGAAGCCGTTAACTGAGTCACCATGGTTGTTAAGTGGACCACTCAGTTGTTAAATGAATCACTTGATCATTGAGTGAATCCAGCGTCCCCAAGGGATGTTTTTTTGCCAGAAACTGGCAAAAATGGTCACAACGTGCAATCACATGACCGCAGGGCATTGCAGCCAGTTGTAACTGCGAGCCAGTTGCCAAGCATCTGAATTGCGATCACATGACTGTGAGAGCCGGCGGTGTGATGGTCTCAAGTGTGAGTGCAGGTCCTACGCTGTCATAACCGTGAGACATTGTTAAACCAACAGTCGTAAGTCACGGACTAGCCGTATGTGCAATCATCAAACCACACACTTAAATTTTGCTCTGTTTTCACATCAGTTCAGTTCATAGGAACTTTTGTCTAGTTTTCTAATAAAATGATATTGCAGTAGAATAGGAATAGGACAGAACAGAACAGAACAGAACAGAACAGAATAGAATAATGATAGAGTAGAGTAGAGTACAGTAGAGTAGAGCAGAGCAGCGTAGCATAGCATAGCATAGAATAGAATAGAATAGAATAGAATAGAATAGAATAATGATAGAGTAGAGTAGAGTAGAGTAGAGTAGAGTAGAGTAGAGTAGCGTAGCATAGCATAGCATAGCATAGCATAGCATAGAATAGAATAGAACAGAACAGAACAGAACAGAATAGAATAGAATAATGATAGAGTAGAGTAGAGTAGAGTAGAGTAGAGTAGCGTAGCGTAGCGTAGCATAGCATAGCATAGCATAGCATAGAATAGAATAGAACAGAATAGAACAGAACAGAATAGAATAATGATAGAGTAGAGTAGAGTAGAGTAGAGTAGCGTAGCGTAGCGTAGCGTAGCGTAGCATAGCATAGCATAGCATAGAATAGAACAGAACAGAACAGAATAGAATAGAATAGACTAGAACAAGCTTAATAAATATTTGTAAAAGTAATGAAGGCAGATACAAACAAACAAATGGAATCTAGCTTTTGTTTTCTCAACAAGGTTTTTTTTCCTGCCTTGTAATTTCATTTGAACGGTTATCATGCAAATTTATACCAACAGGTAGAAAAGCAATTGCTTGCCAGATTTTGATTCTGGGGTCATCCAAGCCAGACTTAACATCTGGAGGGCCGGGAAACATATGGCAGCCTTGTCTACTCTGTGCTATCCAGATGTGTTTGTGCTTATAGCTCTGCCAGCCACAACACACAAAGGGTCTGATTTCCCAGAATTGGCACCAATGGCCAACCCTGATTTTAAATCATCAGTTGCAACAAGGGTTGTGTGGGTTTTATTTTAATTCTTTTTGCCTTCCTCCACAAAATCTCCATCTCATTATTTATTTTTTACTCCCAAACAGAAAGAAAGAACTTTGAAGCAAACAGGTTCAGATGTGCAATTCCTAGGGGAAAAAAAAAGAGACAGAGGCATCTCCAAGACATAGGTGCCAAAGCACACTAGGACTAGGTAGCGATTGCCTTGGTAAGGACCCTTTTCATTTGTGCAGCTGTTTTGCCCGCTCCGCATTTCTGCAGCGGGCAAAGCATCCCTCTATCTCTTTCCTCTCGCCCATCCTTCCTTGTGGCGTGACCGTACCTGAATTTCTTGATATTTTTCTCGGAGACTTTAATAAAGAGAACAATGGGATATATCTTGGCTTTGATTAAATCTTTTGTGCAGCCGATGCCGAGTTCGAGCAGGCAGTGTTTGTTCTGTCAACACAAAAGTCAGGGAGAGGACTTTGGTTAAGCACATCGGTGGGGGGGGAGGGGGCGGATTTAGACACACACACACACACACACACACACACACACACCATCTCGAACAGGATCAGATAAATTGGAAGCCCTTGATTGCGCATCTGACATGGCTGGTTTTCATCAAGGGCAGATTATTGCGCTCCAGATTCCCAGGGATTTTAGAAACCACTCCTGTTCCCGCCTTGCTGTAGCACCAGTAAGGACTTCTTTTCATCCTCCTGCGAGGTAGGCCAGACAAGAGGCATTGCCAGGAATAAGGTGAGCAGACGTGGGAAAGTATTTCTCCCTTGTCAGCCTATCCTCCAAAGCCCCTGAAGGCAGGACAAGAAGCAACGGGTGGGAGCTAATCAAGGAGAGACGCAACCTGGAACTAAGAGAGAAATTTCCTCTCACTGAGAACAATTAACCAGTGGAACAACCTGCCTCCAGAAGTTGTGGGTGCTCCAACACTGGAGGTTTTCAAGAAGAGACTGGACAGCCGTTTGTCTGAAATGGAATAGGTCCTCCTGCTTGAACAGGGGGTTGGACTAGATGACCTCCAAGGTCCCTTCCAACTCTGTTATTCTGATATTGTTACAGGTAGTCTTCAATTTATGACACCCCCTCCCCAGCCCCCCACCTCGCCCTCACCCCACCCCCTCACCCCGGTCTGGGGAAACTGATAGCTTTGACAAGATTATGGAAGCAAGGCCAGCTGCGGTCTGGGGGGAAATATACAATACACCTCAGGGTGCTTCCGATCAAAGAATGTCGTCTGGTGGCCCCCAGGGGGAGGGCGTTTTCTGTGGGCGCGCCAGACCTGTGGAACCGCTTGCCGGTGGAGCTCCGGATGGCCCCCGACCTCCGCTCCTTCCGGCGGGATCTAAAAACCTATTTATTCGAGCAATCCGGCCTGGTTTGATGGGTTAGGGTTGGGGTTTTAATATGTCTTTTCATTACTGTTTTATATTCGGGCATAATATTTAATTGCTTTTTTAACTTTGGCATTTCGTTTTTTATATTTATTGCCCTCTACACCACCCTGAGTCCTTCGGGAGAAGGGCGGTATAAAAATATAATAAATAAATAAATAAATATGGCCCGTGATGATTTTTGCACCAAGAAAAGGGGGTGGGGTGGGGAAAGGGGGTGGGTGGTGAGGAATACATGTTCTTTCCTCCTATTTCATGCCAGCTGTGCCTATTGCATTTATGTTGCAAAAGGATTGGAAACCGTACCTTGGCAGCAACGGCCCCAATATTTGCTGGGAAAATACATTCGTAAGTGTGTGGGTTTTTTTCTCGCGAATAGATTATTGTCTCCGTCGAGTGCCTCCTGAAGAATTCCTCCTTGGTTATGATGTCTGGGAGAGAAGGAGCGAAACAAACAAGTGAAGAAAAAAAAACGAGGTTAAAGAGAAAGCTGGAATGGCACAGGGTGGACGCCAGGACGAAGAGTCACCCAACTGAATGGACATTCCGGAGTTCATGTCCTGGCTTCGTCCTCACCGGCTTCCCACGTTGGCTCTGCTTGTCAGAAGGCCGTAAAAAGGGGATCACGTGATTCCCCCCCCCAGGACACACCACAAGCGTCATAAATATGAGTCAGCGGCCAAGTGCCTGAATTTTGGTCACGTGAGCCTGGGGATGCTGCAATGGTCATAAGTGTGAAAAATGGACATAGGTCACCTTTTTCAGTGCTGTTGTAACTTCAGTCACTAAATGAGCTGTTGTAAGTCAAGGACTTCCTGTATTGGTAAAAGAAATCTTGCAAGCCCAGATCTGTCTGTCTATCTGTCCGTCCATCCATTCACTCATCCATTCATCTATCTGTATCTCCCTCCCTCCTTCCCTCCCTCCATCCACCCATTAATCTCTCTCTCTTTCTCTCTCTCTCTCATCTATATATCTTTATTAAAAGTTTTAAGAACAATAATAAGACCTAATATAAGCCAAGTTGGAACAGAGAGAAATAACAGAAAAAGCTACAAGTGCAATTAAGAAAAAGAAAAAAGAAAAGAGAAAAAAAGAGAAAGATTTTAAGATATAAACAAGCAGCTTCCAATATTCTTCACACAGTTATAAGGACGATTATACTCTAACCTTTCTCTCTAAAATTACATCATAACTCTCTCCTTTTTATAATCTGTCCTGTCTAATCATTAAAACCATCAATCAAAAATTCCTTTCCCCCCTCATTTTTGCACTAAAAATAATAATAAAAAACATAAGGGAGCAAATCTGGGTTGCTTTGAGACTGTCCTATGGGCAGCTGGACTTAATTTTTGAAAAATTAAAACCAGGGCGATGTGGGGAAGCCTTTCTGTATCTTTTGAGCGTGTGAAATTCGGAGCTAGCCTGGCTTTACTGCAGCCAACAACACCTTTCGCTTCAACCCCATGGAGTCGAGGGTCTCTCTTGCCTAAGGGATCAGATTGGGGCAGGCCTGACACCATGTCTCCCAAGCGATATTTCCAGCACCTTCCCCATTGCAAGAATGAAATTAGAGCTGTTTTGGAGTCAGAGGGCATGTGGGTCACTGTTTCCCCCCATCCCTACCGAGAAAGGGTCCCCTGCAACCATAGGGGCAGAGGAGGGGAGACAGGCAGGCCCGGCCACAAGTGGCAGAAATAGGACTCTGTTGACAAAAACACAGGAGAAACCATCGCCATGCCTATTATCCTTGGATTCGGCAGCCGAAGGCTTTAGCTGGCGGAGAAGGTGTTTATCCCGGAGCTAGTTAAATCTGGTGAACTTAAGCATGACCTATTTCGAGGAAGAAGGTACGCCGGGACAGGTTGGGAAGAAGAAACGATGTCTGTGTAATTGCTAGCCCCTGTTGTGGTGTCAAGATTCTTTGGAGAGACAGCGTTTCAACAAAGAGGCGTACAAGGCCTGCAAAGGGGCTGGATAAACGGCAACGTATAAAAAGGCAGTAATCACACAGGAATTGGATCAAAGCAAAGGCTTTTCTTTTCAGCGGCCTCTCCTTAGCAGCAGGCAGGGGAAAAAAATGCGTTTCTGGGACTTTCAGAAAGAAAACAGGGAGATAATGGCCAGTTCACAAGCTCCTTCCCAGTCTGAAGACTGTATTTGGCCCCTTTCACGACAGGGAGACGTAACAAACGCACACCCCTTGCTGTCTCCCTCGCATCAGTTGGCATGGACAATTTATTAAAGGTAAAGGTAAAGGTTCCCCCGCACACGCGTGCTAGTCGTTTCCGACTCTAGGGGCCGGCGCTCATCTCCGTTTCAAAGCCGAAGAGCCAGCGCTCGTCCGAGGACGTCTCCGTGGTCATGTGGCCGGCATGACTAGACGCCAAAGGCGCACGGAACGCTGTTACCTTCCCACCGGAGTGGTCCCTATTTTTCTACTTGCATTTTTACGTGCTTTCGAACTGCTAGGTTGGCAGAAGCTGGGACGAGTAACAGGCGCTCACTCTGCTACGCGGCACTCGGGATTCGACCCGCCAAACTGCCGACCTTCTGATCGACAAGCTCAGCGTCCTAACCCACTGAGCCACAATTAATTAATTAATTAATTAACCACAATTAATCAATCAGAACAGAGCTGAATGGAAGCTTGGAGGTCTTCTAGTCCAACCCCAGGTTTACCTGGTTTGCATGAGTTGGGAAGAAGGGAAGGGAGGGAGGGAGGGAGGGAGGAAAGCAAAAGGGGAAAAGAAAGAAGCAAAAATGAAAACTAGAAAAAATATGCTTCTGATTGCTGGGGAATTCTGGGAGTTTACATACCTTAAAGTTGCCAGGTTTGGGAAACATCGGGTTAGAAGGAGACAGATTGGCTTTAGACAAGGACCCCAGGATTACCTGGTTTGCATAAGTTGAACTCCAGGGCTCCTCCCGAGTTGAGAAGCTTTTGGACCAAGGTCTTGGCAAGCATCGTGGGGCTGAAGAGGACGGGACGCCGGCACTCACAGTGGGTGGGCTTCACCAAGCTGTACGGGATCAGACTGAAGCTCTTATTGATCTCGGTCACGGAATCAAACTCTGCAGGAAGAAGATTTTTATGCCACTGTAAGCCATCCTAGAATGAGCGGGCAGCCCAACGAGAGGCTGGTTCCATCAAACGAACATCGGAGAACCAGAGATCGGATGTTACCTTGATGAATGAAGACAACTTGGTTAGAAAACCCCTGGGATCACCCTGCTGGCATGGTTCCAGACCAGGTTCAAGGTGTTAAGGGACAACCTCATTGGGCGATTAGTCCTTCAGCTTTGCAAACTAAGAAAAAGAGGTTCACCCCCAAACCACTGTACCTTCAAATCTTTCCAGGAGAGCCTTTGTCACCATAGGCAGTTCCGATTTCACCCGGCTGTCTTTCGAAGTGACGATGCGGACCCGTTCACTGCTATTCATGCGCTTGTATTTGTTTTCGGACCTGCTGACAAACTGGAAGTGGAGATTCAGGTTGGGTCAAGGGGTGAGTCAAGGCTGTCTTTCCTGTCTGGTCTGGACCTAGTAAGGCTGGCAATCAGAGAGCTAGACCTGCTCTTTTAATTTGACTCTGGGGTCCCCGATTGTTGTAGTTGTTGTTACCTGCAAGATCTGGCCCAAAAGGAAACTGGCTCTGGAGAGACGAGGGCTTGTTTTGGATTCACTGGGAGATGCAAGTTCGTCTGGTTGCAGCGTAGTCTAAGAGCAACAGAAAGAAGGAAGAAGGAAGAGGGAAGAAGGAAGAAGGAAGAAGAGGAGGAAGCAGGAGGAAGGAGAAGGAAGAAGGTGGAAGAAGAAGAAGAAGAAGAAGAAGAAGAAGAAGAAGAAGAAGAAGAAGAAGAAGAAGAAGAAGAAGAAGAAGAAGAAGAAGAAGAAGAAGATGATGATGATATGTAGGTCAGAATCCCATAAAGCCAAAATGAATTTATGGGATGCAGAAGTAGGAATGTTGAGAAGAGGGGATCGCCATATTTGGAGGCCCTCAAGATGGAGAAAGTTGACTTGATGAGAGCAACGTCCACCACCCATAATGAATGTAAACATAATACCTCTTTTAGAATGGATGAGAATGACCCAAGAGACAAAAACAAAGGGATGGAAGAATGATGGGTGAAGAGGACAACCATCCCAAGCCAGGGAGAACTTACTCGTGACATCCCATAGACACTGTCTGTATCTTCTTTGCTTCCTCTGTTCATAAGTCGCTGGAGTTTTACTAGGAGCAGCTGCTGGGCTCTGTAAAGGAGAGTTGGGAAGGATCAGAGGTGGTGCCAAGGAAGGCATCCAGCATGACCACCCTCAGTTGGCACCCTTCTTCCTCCCTTTGAATGGCCAAGCAGTTTGGACCAAGCTCCAGGAAGCCCTATTATAAAGAAAGAAGAACTAGCCTGCCTACAGTGCCGTGGGATGGACAATATTTGCCCAAATTTAAACTCTTGGAGTACCTTAAGAAATCTGCAAGGAGAACCTCATTGTCATGGAGGCAACAAGGCAACCACAGGGAGGTCCAAAAAGTGAAGGTGGCCACCACAAACATGCAAGGCAAGCCTTTCCCTTTTCCTATGTGGGTCACATCTCCTGCACGAGTCTTGGCTTCAGCCTCGTGTCATTGGCACCCGAAGAAAGCCACGGAGACAATCTTGGAGGCTGGTGTTTGGGGGGTTGCAGCATACCAGCTTCCCGTAACATGTCATCATGGCTGGTATCTTGAGTTTTGAGCCCCTATCCCATGTGCACCCCCTGCCCTTTGGAGCTCCCCTGTGCCCGGGTGGGGACACTCACCTGCTGTAATTGGGGACCGTTCCCGTCTCCTCATCTTTGTTGGTGACAGGATGGACTCTGGCACAAAACCACTCACATTTCCCCTGGTACATGGTGTCAAGGACGTGCAAGATTTCATCACATTTCACCGAGAGGGAGCAGCAGTCCAGGTGGCTGGAGATGCTGAGGTTCAGCCGGATGTAGAAGGAGTCTCCGGAGGTGATCAGACCTTCTTCCATTTCCGAAAGCAGCTTTCGATAACCTAGAGGTTCCATGAGATGAGGAAGCTCCTTGGTCCTTGGATCCCCCATGTTGGGTAGGAGCATCTCCATCTTAAAATTGCCAGGATTGAATTCTTATTGTGATTGTTCCACTGGTACAATAGTGCCCATCCATCTTGTCAACTCAACATCAGAATAACAGAGCTGGAAGGGACCTTTGGAGGTCTTCCTAGTCCAACTCCCTGCTCAGGCAGGAGACCCTATAGTGTCCAATCTCTACTTAAAAACTTCCAGTCTTGGAGCACTCATTCTGGAGGCAAACTGTTCCACTGATTAATTGTCGTCACTGTACAAAAAATTCTCCTTAGTTCTAGGAAACATCAAATTCCCCATTGCACAGTTCTGAATTTGGGGCAGAGGGATCAACTCTGGAAACCATCTCTACTACCAACTCCGCATCTCCAACTTTTAGGGGTGATCATGAAAATAAACAAGAACTTGGTTTTATTTTTATTTTTTAAAAAAAATTGTAATGGATCATTTTGGCTTTCAAAGACCAATTTTCCCATCCCTTTATCCGGCCCCCAGATCCTCAAGATAAATAGGCTACTTGTCCGAAGGTTTAAAAGCACGGTATCTCACCTTCATGATTTGGTTTGCAATGCAATGTAACTGGTCCACTACATCTCTGAATTGTCCAGTGAATTTCTTCTTTTGTGCAAGTCTCCAGGGGAACACTCATATTTTCTCCTCGGATGCAGCCCTCCACCTGTTGATAGCAACACAGCTTTATTCTCCCTCCAGGCAATTAATTCTACTTACTAAATTACACAGCTATCATCTCCACCCACCCTGGTCTTCAATAACAGCATAATGTGATTTGGTTGTATAGATTTTTCTTCTTCTTGAAGGGAATAGAATGAAGAGACGGCTGATGCCTCCAATATGAACCTTCCTTTAAAGGTGGTGTTTTTTTTTGTTTTTTTTAAAGTTAAAAACTCTGCCCCAGGCAACACAGACCTTGGTTACAGCAAGCAAGGAAGAAAAATAAGAAGAGTTCACTTGAAAGAAATGGCCATCCTTAGGGATGTTTGTGGGAATGACTAGAAGATATGGAGGCCTCACCAGAAGCAGTTGATACCCTTCCCGGAGGCCAGCTTTCTCTGCTGTGGAGTTGACCTTCACAGAATGGACAAAGCTTCCTTTGATGTTCCCTCCCAGCAAACTGATCTCTGAGCTCAGAGTGTCCCCGTTGACGACTACTTGATGGACGGCGTGGAAGACATTGTGGAGGCGTCCAACCGAAGTCACCGAGGGACGGAAGGGCCTGTGTCAACAAAAGAGGGGCTAAGCTTGTAAGCCACCCTGAGTCTTCGGAGAAGGGCGGGATATGAATAGAATTAAAATAAATAAATAAATAAATAAGTTCTTCTTGGCTTCTCAGTCATCACCCGGAGAAAGGGCTGAGATTGGCAAGGGGGGAAGCAGCGGTTCCCAGGCTAAAAAGAACAGCTGCATCCACGTATCTCAGATGCCTGGCAAGTCCATCAAGGGATTAGCCAAGTATTTGTTCATTCAGGAGGAGAAATTCAAGGCTTTAAATTCTGGAACGTAGCTACAGTATGGATGAAGGCTATGACTTCTTCACAGGCAACCTACAATCCATCTGCTACGTTAACAGTTTCATTCTTGACTGCAATGATGCCTCTCGTCTAACCAAGTTGCATCTGAGATTCTTTTGCCAAAGTCAAGAGAGGCACTAGGAGATTTAGAAAGATGTGGGACTGGAAACTACACCAGCTGCTGCTCTTTGGGTCACCTCCAGTCATGGATTTTTTTGCTTCAAAAAGTGCCACAAGAGAAATTCCTAAGAACTTCCTAAGTAGCTGGAACTTGAGGTAGGAACAAAAAAAGTTGGCGAAATCGCAAGTAGAGCTTGGCACAGTATTAATAGGAACTCAGTCTCAGGATACATAAAGCAGGAAATGAAACAATGGCAATAGACTTCTGAAATATCTAGAGTGTGCAAAAAAAAAAAAGCTTTATGACCTTTCAAAATTTAGCTTGAATACCAGCACCAGGAACTTGCAAATCATTCCAGTTCTCTACCCTCCAAGCTTTATTTCTCTCTATCTTTCTGATCTAACATGAATTTATGTCAACTGATTTATTCTTCAGAAGAATTAAAGAACGGTTTTTCTGGATGCTACCACTGATGATATCAGGAGGGGTACCACAATCCCTACGTGACAGCCCTTCCAGGGCATTCTATAGTAATCCTCCCCCAGCAATGGTACAATCCAAGAAAAAGCCGTGTTACAATTCCATGTTGCCGAGTATCTAAAGCAGACTAGAAGTAACAGCGGTTGCACCTCCAGCCAACCTTCACCAGCGTACCTTTCCAGAGAGAATTTCCTGAAAATGGAATTGACTTGTTCCAGGTCCAGCCCTTCGGAATGGTGGGAGGATGAGGAAGAAGGGAGTGAGGAATACCTGTCAGGAACATCATCTGAAAAAGGAAGTGTGGAATAAATAAATTCACGGATGGATATGGAAGGAAAAAAATATATCCCTCTTAAAGAAAGGGCAACAGGAATAAAATTGGATTGGAATATAGACAGGACTCGAAGTATTTGTCTGGATGGATTATCTTTGGGTTGAGAAATAAATGGTAAGGAGACTTTCCAGATCAGATTGTCTCCTGGTGACCTTCTTATGGACTTTTCTGGATAGCAGCAACTTCTGACTGACCTTGGCTGAGTTCAGAAGTTGAAAGACCTTCTGGAAGAAAGCAGTTGGCACACTAGTCTTCTACTGTTGCCAAAAAGCCTACGTGAAGATGTCCTAAGTGACCAGGAACAGCCTGCCTACTCAGTCTAGGTAGGAACTGTGGATGGACAATTTTTTATTCTTCTAATAGTTCTTTATCTTTCAATTGGAGTAGGGCTGAGCCGCCTTTCAAGCAGAGATTCTACATAAAGTACCGGGAGGTCGAAGTAAGAAGATCATCTCTGTCTGTCAGATGATGTTTCTCAGAATGCTGGTCTTGAAAAAGAAGAACATCTTCCAAATTTCTTACCTTCTAACTCCAGAGCATCACAGCCAAAGCTGTCATCATCTTCGGTCAAACTGGAATAAAGAAATACATATTGCTTTCTCTCTCTCTTTCTCTCCATGATCTCTCGTTTGGACATCTTAATATCCCTCAGCAGGTAGCCCAAATCTTGGAATCAGAACATCTCTGATATAGGAAGTGGTGGCCAGAAGTGGCCAGGGAAGAGGGAGCAGGTGCCAAGAGAGACAGATGGGTAGGTGAAGGGAAGGAGACAAGATTGGAAAAGATGACACCGTGACTGGGACACAACTGGACCACAAAATGTTTCCAAAGAAAAGGAGACATCAGGCCCTGGGAAGGAGTCATGATGCTCTCCGAAGAAGAAGATTCGGCTATTCTTATCATTTCCAGCTCTTGCCTTTGAAATATGACAATCTGCTGCACAGATGGCCCTAATATTATTTTGGAGCTACGTTGCTGTTATTACTACTATTATTATTCAAAATGAGAAGGGTTTTCAGGTGATTGCAACAGTAAAATGGTACTGATTGCTTTACCAAATGCAAGCAAACCCATTTGAACATTTTCTTCCACATTCCTTCTGTGGGCCTCTGCCGCAAGGGTGTGTGTGTGTGTGTGTGTGTGTGTGTGTGTGTGTGTTGTGTGCATGGTCTGTGTCCTTTTGCTAATGTTAGCACCTGCACTATATTTTCTAGCATTGCAAGAGAAGAATGGACACCACCTAGAAAAAAAATGCTACTTCCTTCAGGATGTTGGGGGCAGGAGCGAACTACATGTTACACACAACGCTCCCAATTTTTGAAAAGAAAAGAAGCTTCTGGAGGCTGTGATTGGAAGGAGAGGAGCAGCCAAGGAGAAGGAATGTATATAAATCTTTCTGGGTTCACTTTTTGTACTTGGAATGGTTCCTGCAGGGATCATAACAGAGAAGATGGATCTCTTCTCCACCGTAGGAATTGAGGATTATATACCAACACATTCAGTGCCCTCTTCCAGTCACGGCCACCTGAAACTGGCTGCTTTTTTTATTTCCAAACATCAGATGAATGTTACCTGCACTTGTAAGAAAGGTCTAATTCGGCCCTTAAAATTGTCCCAGTAAATCAGATCAAGGAACGCTCGACAGAGGTAGGAGAGTGTTGAATAAATGATAACGCTTGCCTTGGATCACGTTATGCCATCAATAAAATCATATAAGAAATGTTTTCCTCTTGCACGATCGGGGGGAAAAGCAGTTTCCACAGCATATTTTCATTTGGGATGATTAAAACTTGCAATCCCTACACACCTTTGACACCACACCGTAGTTACCTACTGGCTGGAATGGGCCGAGCATGGTAACCCTCTCCTGTGTTATCCTCCTGGTGATAAAACTTCACCTAAGATACTTGTGATTGAATTCTCTGATTTTTAATTTTTTTCCCTTTTTTTTTTTAAAAAAAAGAAAGTTTAACACCGGCTGCAGGGATTTTAAATTGGCTCAAGGTAATGGAACTGCGAAAGGTTGTAATTGCCTTCAGGGCAGAGTGGAGAAATGCCACAATGTCATCTCGCATCTGAGTTTCTCCTCAATCAGAGCGAGATCGTTTCTGGAGGTAGGGATTGAGCCGGAGAAAGGATCCAGGGAAATTAGGCTCAACAATTGTCTGCCTGGGGGATAAATCTGGCTGGTTTATGTATGTAACCCAATATTTGACCTGGAGTCCATCAGTTTTACAGAGAACCCTGGAAAGAGACCATGACTCAAAAGCAGAATGACGGTACGCGGAGAAGAGACTGTACAGAGGTCAGAAAAAGGAAGTTGAGAGAACCCCCATATATAATGGTGACCCGCAAACAAACCTACCTTTCTTCCTAGTTGGCCAAGGGACATTTACCTTGAGTGAGGGACATCTTTGTTCCTTCGGAGAATGGAATCATTCCCTGGAGGCTCCGGAGTGGTGGACATAATGCTGGCGCAGCGATATCTCAGGGTTTGCTGGGTTTCCGAAGGAAAGGCCAAGGAAAGAAACAAAGGCAAGTCAACCATGGTGCAATCACGCCCATCTTGGCGAGTTTCCTGCCTCAGCGGAAAAGACGCTTGCTTGTAAACAAATCATACCTCTGCGTCTACTAGCTTTAACACTCCATTCTGTTGTTGTCATGGAATGTGGTCTGGATTCCCAGGAGGGAGGGAAGGGAGGGACTGTGTTCCAGTGGAGCAAGAGACAGCCCAGATGAGATAGTTTGTGTGGGAGAAAGTGGGTAAAGACCGCTCCTCCTCTGTGGCTCCCATGGGGCAATGGTACGCTTTATTTTGGTAAGGTTTCTGCCTGAAGGTGATGAGCAATAAAGAAACCTGCTCACACGAATTGCAGTGTGCCTTTCTTGGTTTCTGGGAACAGTCATCCCACTGTTATGGTTTCCATCCACCGAGTCCTTTAATTCTGTTCAGAATTAGGAATAGAATTTAGGAGAGTGGCTATAATGAAAAGCTGATAACCCATTTTATAAGGGAAGTAGGGAAGCAATCATATGGAGCGAAAGGGGGTCCGTGAACATGGGCATGAATGTATGGAGGAACACGGATGCAATAAATGAATTCTAAATATATCTGCAAGGAGCCCAAACGTAAAGTGATACGGTAGCTATTTCCACTGCAACCAAGTTGTGTGCAGTTTGCACATTAAGCAGAGCTGAATATTTCAGCAGCTTCCTTTTGTGATTCTTTTCCAGCAGTAATGGCAAGCTAGTGATATGGTATCTGTTAGGTGGAATATGGCAGTCTATTCATCTCCGAGCAGCGATTTACATAATAACTAATGGGCGTTTTTCCCCCCTTCCTCCTTCTCCCCCAATGACTTCAATTTAAGCCATGAAATCAGTTTCTCAGGTTCGTCCTGGAACACGGGGGAGATTATTTTAATTTATATTTATTTAATAGGATTGCAAGGCTCCGCCGTCTACAAGAGAGGCAGCTTAAGACAGCTTACAGCAGCACCAAGCAAGAAAAACAAACAGACAAGGCTGTCAAACATTACAAACAGATGAAGAAATGGAACAAGTCTATCAAAACAATTTGAGCAATCACAACACACACCAAGAAAGGCTCCCTGGGAGAGAAAAAAAATCAATTGGAAAATACAAAAAAGCAAATGTGGGGCATGTATAATTAAAAGTGCTGTGGAGAGAAATATATGGGTAACTGTGCGATATTTGTAGAGGCCTCAGTTGTCATCCAATCTGCAGGCAATCTGAGTGGAGCTGATTCATAGAAATAGATTTTTCTGGACCGAGACTTCGGGGAGTGATTTTAAGTGTCCCTCCTGCCGCTGACACTAATCTTTTGGTCTGCAAACATGCGTGAGCTCTTGCCGAAAGACGGAGCTAGTTGTCCCCATGAGTGTAGACAAATATGTCTTTCGTACAACAGTAATAGATTCCCCAAAAGCTTTGGTGGTGGTGCTTACAAGAAGAATTCACAAGACCTTTCATCCATCCGGAAAGCTGATATAAAGCAGGCTCAAAATCCAACCTTTGCAGTTTCAACCAGCTAACAAAAACTTTGCTGTTTTTTTTAAAAACTCGTGAACCTCTGCTTCCATAGCGAAACAAAACTGGGAATATCTTCAGGGAAGTACAAATTAGCATTTGGAAAGGTGATAGCAATTTTGTGTGTGTGTGTGTGTGTGTGTGTGGTGTGTGTGTGTGTTAAGCAGAGCAAACTATTAACATTCATGCATGGGGAAAAAAAGCATATTCAAGAAGTTACACAGCAAGCTGGAAAAAAGAAGAACCCTTTCATTTCTGGAGTTGCAAACGAAGGAAGAAGGAAGCCCATAACTGGGTAACGAGTCAAGATCAAATTCCTTACAATTTTGCTAACTTCGCAGCTGCCCGTGGAGCTGTCGATGGATATGGGTTGAGATGACACTTCAGGGTGCCTGTGGCTGGTCTCAATCTTCTCTTCATTGTGGCCTTGAATGGCTGGATCATCAAACGACAAAAGTGGGTAGAGTCAGAGAGAAAAACAAGCAACGGAGCCGTTGGCCTTAAGTTGTGCCGTACGGAACATTTTGTGCGAACAAGACTTGCAATACCTGCTTCTAGTTGGTTGTCTATGACTCTCCGTCATCCAGGATATAGTTGTCCCAAAGATGCTTTTTCGAGAGGCAACTGAACTTTCTTGTTTTTTCCTTTGAAGACTTTTCGCTTCTCCTCCCAGAAGCTTCTTCAGCTCTGACTGGATGGTGGGGAATGGAAGGATTTATACTCTTTGCAGACAGCCGGTCATTTGCATCCTTTTAGAGGCCATATGGAGGTTTACCTGTGTCCTCAGGGACACCTGAGTAGTGTTGAGATGCAGACAGACTCATCCCCAACAGCCTCTACCTGTCTTCAACGGTGAAGGGACCTAGGGCAGAAAACATCCTGTAGCCAAGAAGGCTCCATTTGCACCACTCAGGTGACCCGGAGGACACAGGTAAAGTGGCCTCAATGACTCTCTAGAGCAGGCATATCAAACTCGCAACGTCACGTGACGTCGCGCGACGTATCGGAGCTTTTTCCCCATTGCCGGCAATGGGGTGGGCGCGGTTTTGTTGCGATGCGTCCGGCCCGTGGGCCGGCAGTTTGACACCCCTGCTCTTTGTTGTTGTTAGTTGAGAAGTCGTGTCCAACCCATCGCGACCCTATGGACAATGTTCCTCCAGGCCTTCCTGTCCTCTACCATCTTCTGGAGCCCTTTTAAGCTCACGTCTAACTGCTTCAGTGACTCCATCCAGCCACCTCATTCTCTGTCATCCCCTTCTTCTCTTGCCCTCAATCTTTCCCAGCATGAGGCTCTTCTCCAGTGAGTCCTTCCTTCTCATTAGGTGGCCAAAGTATTTGAGTTTTAGCTTCAGGATCTGGCCTTCTAAAGAGCAGTCAGGGTTGATCTCCTCTAGGATTGACCGGTTTGATCACCTTGCAGTCCAAGGGACTCGCAGGAGTCTTCTCCAGCACCATAGTTCAAAGGCTTCAATTCTTTGGCGCTCAGCCTTTCTTATGGTCCAACTTTCACTGCCATACATTGCAACTGGGAAGACCATAGCCTTGACTATACGCACTTTTGTTGACAGAGTGATGTCTCTGCTTTTTAGTGTGCTGTCTAGATTTGCCATGGCTTTCCTCCCAAGGAGCAAGCGACTTTTAATTTCTTGGCTACCCCTGCTCTAGAAGGATGCAAATGACCGGCTGTCTGCAAGGAGTATAAATCTTTCCATCCTCCGCCCTCCAGTCAGAGCTGAAGAAGCTTCTTGGATGAGAAGTGAAACGTCTTCAAAAAAAAAAGAGAAAAAGTCCAGTTGCCTCTCGAAAAAGCACCTCTGGGACAGTAGGAGACTAGGTTCCCGAGACGTCACGCACGTAATCCTCAACATTCAACCACAGCTGGGGCAAGAATTTCCATTGCTAAACGAAGTGATGGTTAAGTGAGCCACAGCCAATGTTACAACATTTTTGCCACCGTCGTTAAGCGAATCCAGCTCCTCCCCCAAGGACTGTTTTTCATACTTGTGACCATTGCAGCATCCCCATGGGCTCATTATGGTCGTAAGTCAAGGACCACCTGTAATTGGGGCCCTCACCCTTGCTTTGTTGATGTTTTCCTATCACCAAGGAAATCTCTCCCGTTTTCTTATCTACCTCTTTTTTTCCCCTTTTTTTAAATTCAGAGATGGAGGATTTGAGACGCATCCGAGCCACAAGATACAAGTCCTTGTGGAATTCACTGAAAATGAAGCCTCCTTTGCCGAAGTTATTTCTGATGCTCTTTAGCTCTGCTTGCCTTCTCCTCTTATAAAGCCTTTAATCTGTTTATCAGCAGCCTCTTTCAGGCATCAAAAACCTGGCTGGTATTTTGTAGGATTCTCTCCTTGTTGCCCAGGAACTCAATCGAGATTGTAAGATCTTCCCCAAAGGTTTAACTTTATTTAACTTTTGCTTTGTTTTTTGGTGTTTGAGAAAACCAGGGAGGCCAAGAAAACAATTGGCTCATTGAACAAATCACCCGCGAGTTGTCACAAATAAGCCGGCTCAAATTATCCTGCTCTGGACACCTTAGGTGAAGAACCAACTCTCGGGAGAAGCTTCTCATGCTCGGAAAGGTGGAAGGAAAGAGAAGAAGGGGACAGACGAAAGCAAGAAGAATGGAGACGGCTACAGTGGTGATGGGGCACCGTTGGAAGACCTGAAGGACCGCGTGGGGACAGATCTTTCTGGAGAAGATCTATCTAGATCAGGGGTCCCCAACCCCCGGTCCGTGGACCAGTACCAGGCCAATAGCATGCCAGCAACTCGCATCAACAAGCAAAGCCCCATCTGCAAGATGCAGGCAGCATACAAAACCACGGCCCCTCCAGTCCGTGGAAAAACCTCTCTCTGTGGAACTGGTCCCTGGTGCCCAGAAGGTTGGAGACCACTATCTATATGATTGCATGAATAGATAAGCTAGAAAGACCTATGGAAGATTGTTTTCAGCTGCAAGATTATTATAAGTGCAACGGAAGAGTCTCAAATACCCATAAGGGAGGAAGACCTGAACTTTGGCCATCTACAGCTTTGATGGGAACCTTCCAGCTAGAAGAATAGGAACTAAATACGGGATCCCAATCACTTGTCCATTTCAAGTGCTGCTTGAAAGTGTTTACTATCAGGAAGAGGAAGGATGATGATGATGATGATTATAAAAAAAACCTTTTGGGAAACTGGAAACTGTTAGTTTGGAACAAAGGTAAGAAGTGTTAAGAGTTAAGGAGACCTCTGAAAAGCCAACAAATGCAAGAACGTGAGTTTTTGTTCCTCTGACCTTGGAGATCAGATGTCCGATTTGTACCGATGGGGGATTTTGTTCTTGGAGGCTGAAAGAGAGCAGAAATCAAACTGAAACGGGGATGTATGTTGACATTCCCATAGGCCAAACGTCTTCCACACTTCATCCACGGTGCCTCTCCTCCAGAACTGAAGCGTCAATGGTCTAAGATCACACTGGCGTGTTGGAAAAGTAATTGCACAGTTATGAGTTTAAGAACAAAACATCAAGCAAACACGATTTAGGAGGGAATCGATATGGTAGAATTTACAAAACTCTTAAGGGGACCTTCAAAGACCGCATGAAATCTGACTAAGGGCCACTGAGGACCTACAGGTTAGAATCATAGGGCTGGAGGGGACGTTGGAAGTCTTCAAGTCCAAGGCAGGAGTTAAACAAATGGTTATAAGTTGAGGATTACTTGTAGAGTTGGAAAGTGGTATCCAGACCATGCAGTCTGATCTTCTGCAGGAAACCCATTTGAGCCATGCGTAAGGACTGAGTGTCTAAGCCAAAGATTGTCCCCCAGCCACCTAGCCCTGTATGGATCCTACCTGAAAGCCCTTAATGTTTAACCTTCTTCTAAACTGGGGTGGATCCAAGGGGAAGAATTTGCTGTCTTCAGGGGACTCTTCAGAAGTTGAGGAGTCATCTGCCTCTTGGCCATTGATTCTGGGTCTAGAGGTTTCCAGCATCTGAGAAATCACAGTGAATGGCAAATTCCGTGGTAAACTCTGGAAGAAAGAAGATGGGTTTTAAAAACTGGCAAGTTCCATCTAGAAAATAGAACATAGAATAATAGGGTTGGGAGGGACCTTGAAGGTCTTCTAATCTAAGCCCCTGCTCAAGCAGAAGAACCTATATTGTCCCAGACAAATGGTTGTCCAGTCTTTTCTTGAAAACCTCCAGTGATGGAGCTGTTCTGAACCAGCCCTCTTCTCGCACCCCTAATCAAAAGAAGAGTCTGGAAAGCGTCCAAGACCAAAAGGCTTCTGCCAAGTTTTAATTACACTGTTACAAGAATACAAGAGCTTGACTTCTCAAACGGAAAAGTTGCTTTCAGCAACCAGCCCCTCCCCAAACACTTCTTTTATAGAGAGCTCAGGGCGTGGTCTCCCTGTGCCTCCTCCCGAGGAGTCCCATAGCCTTTCTTTGTTTGTCCCTGCTCGTCTGCCTCCTGCGTCGGGCGTCCTTGAACAGGGCCAGCTGTGGGTCATCATCCTCCGCACTCTCGGGCTCACACAGCTGAGCAGAGGTTCCCGGCTGAGGACTCTGCAAAGTCTCCAAATCATCATCAGCCGGTTCGTTTCCCTCCTCCCCCACATCTGAGTCCTCCGATACATCGGACCCGGCTGTCGGACCCACAGGCTGGCCCTGAGTCACAACAGGAGCACCCACAACTTCTGGAGGCAAGTCATTCCACTGATTAGTTGACTTCGTCTAGGACACAGATCAAGACCTGGGCCTTTAACCTTCTCAACCTTCACTGGACCTCTTCTGACTTGGGACACACAACCCAACAAGCTACCTGGTCATAACCGTTGTCCTTTGAGAGTCGTCTGAGTTTGCATTCCAAGTTGATGATGGTCGCTTCCTTCCGGACCATTTCGATCCTCAGGTCATTGTTTTTTTCCTCCAGTTCCCGAATCTGTTTCCGGTATTTGTCCTTCTCAATTAGGCATTGGGAATACTGTATTTGGGCCTCGTCCCGGGAGTGGAATGCCTCCGGAGGGAAAACAACACCAAGAGTTCAACACCACAGAAAAGCTGCTGAAGGACTCAAGATCATCATTTCCTTCAGATGGGAACCCCTCTGTCCATAAAATGGTTTGACCCAACTACATGCCATCCCAGGGCTACATGCACTAATCATTTTAATATTTGGGATTTGTTGCATTTTGATATGTTTTGTATGTGTACATTTAAAGACATTACCTGCTAACAAGTGTTCTAGTGAATGAAATATAATAAAATATAATCAATGGAGTTCCACCACCCACATCTCCCCAGCATCTGCTACCAGAGGGCTAGGCTCCTCAGGTACCGTGTTTTTAAGCACCTGGTCTCTCTCCTTCTCCACCTCTTCCAGCTGTAGCATGACCGTATTCATGCGATGCTTGTACATCTCACAGTCTTTCCCCAGAGTTGAGCACTTTAACTCCAATTCTTGTTTCTCTTCAAGGTACTACAAGGAAATATATGAAGTTGGTGGTCCATCAAGGACGTCAGTCAAGACCCAGCCTGTCCCCAAACTCAGAACTCCACTCTGCAAGCGACAGCTTCACTGTGACTGCTTGCAAAAGGGAGGAGGGTTTGAGAAGATGTTACTTTGAATCTATGGGTTATGACCTTCAAAGCATCCTAAATCCTAAAGTTGGAGAAGACGCTCCTGTGCAGAGGAATCCTACTGTATGTGCACGTAAGACACAGAGTTGGCTCATACTGTTATGCAGATGATTTTTGTGTAACCAAATAAGCCAAACAATATTAATCAAAAGAGTACCTAGATAAGCAGAATGAGACTTTAAATTAGGTAGATCAAGGACAATCTTGAATTTCTGTTTGTCATTCTTTGTTCCTTCTCCTTCTTGGTTTCTATTTTACCTTATCCCTGAGGTCTTCTGCATGACGGATCTCTTCCTGGAGATTAAAGATCTTATTGACCAACTCTTGGCGATCCTCAAGAGCTTCTTTGCGATCGTGTTCTAGGATATCCAAAATGGCTTTGTCAGAATCTGGCAATCTTGGCTTCCCAGCCTGTGGTAAGGAAGTAGGAACAGGTAGAGATTGAGTCAGAAGAGGAAAGCGTGATGTGGACAGATTAAAAAGAGAAAGTTAGGCTCGGCAACAACCACACCATCTTTGCCTGCTTGGAATATTGGATCTCCTTCAGGATCCGTCCTTAAGTGGACACTCTTTAGCCAAAAGCCACTTGAGCTAGACTTTCTTGGATTTTTTCTCTTCTTTGAAAACATTTCACTTTTCATCCAAGAACCTTCTTCTTCTTCTTCTGAAGGAACTGAAGAAGCTTCTTGGATGAGAAGCGAAATGTTTTCAAAGAAAAAAACAACAACAACCAGGGAAGTCCAGTTGCCTTTTGGAAAAGCATCTTTGGGGCAACCATGACCTTGGATGATGGAGAATCTCCATAGATGTATAGGAATTGGATCCAACCCAGTTGATGACCAGCTGGTTCCAGAAGACAGACAGGTCCAGAAGACCTGTCTTTAAATCTTTAAATAGGAAGGCGGGACTTACTCTCAAGGGAACCTCTAAAGTTACAACGTCCCATCCTTTATGGCCCCCACGGGTGACCTTCTACGTCTGCTCCAATTAGTTCCTGCTTTATTTCTCTGCTGCTTTATATCCAGACAGAGATTAAATTCAACACTTTTCCATCTTCCAAATTATTATTTTCAAAGCACCTCCTGGGAAGACTGACATCTGGCAGAAGGGAGAGTGAAAAGGCTTGTCGGTGACAATATGGCAGAACAGGGATGCCACTGAACTTCTGGACCCTCAGATGAGTGGGGGGGAATTGTTTCTAGCTCAGTGGGGGTGTGTGTCTGCATGTGACCATCTCTTTTCCTTAAGAAGAATCTGTGAATCCTGCCAAGCAAGTTGTTGTCTAGTTGTCTCCTATTCTTGTCCAGCTTTCCAGTTCTTGCAAAACTCTGCATTCAGGTCAACCGTAGCTTGCAAGCAGCAGAAATCAAGGTTAGGGTTGGGGTTGACCATCGTTCCCAGTTCCTGCATTTGCCCATCCTAGGTTGCAAAGATATATCCTAGATAATCACATGTTAGCCAGAATTTTTTTTTTTACTCACCTGGATTATAGACTGCAGCTCCTGAATTTTGGTCTTCAACACCTCGTTCTCGTGTTCCAGTTCCAAAACCTGTTCCTTCTTCGGCCGGTTTTCGATATCATTTTTGAGTTTCAGAGACTGGTTCCTCTCCAGCTTGCATTCTTCCTCCACTTTATTCAACTTATGTTTCAGTTTATCAATCTAAGTGAGCCCCACAGAGAGCCAAGATAAACAAAGAGGTATCCATCACCAGGTGCGCCCTGTCTTCAGAAGAAATCCTTGCTCCATATGGTGTCATAAACAATCTCGATTCCATCTGTTGAGATGGTCTCCAGATCAAATTCCCCAGGCAACCCTGGGCGCTTTCAAACCAGAATGAAGGACTCTGGTTAATTTTCTATAAGACATATTGCAGAGACAGAAATAATGACTCCGACAACAGTTTTGTTAGCGAAGAGCAAGCGGGAGAAACAACAGAGTCAATTTAAAGCCATTTCAGGCATCACTCAACAGGGCTAAAGAATGCAGGAGAGATTCCCTGAGCATACCATTATTTTTATTTTATTTATTTATTTTAATTCCATTTATATCCCGCCCTTCTCCGAAGACTCAGGGCGGCTTACAAGCTTAGCAGTAGCCTTCATTCTATGTATGTGCCTGCTTATTAGTAGCTAGATGAAGCTTTTCGTCATAGAGTTATCCAGGTCAACTTTCATAATCTGGTATATTCCAGAAGCACGGAGGTGACAATTCTCAGAATTCCCAGCAGCTGAAATCCAAGCCATCTGGGTGTCCACAAGTTGTAAAAAAATTTTTTTTCTACTCTAGAACAACCTATTCTATTCAGTTGCTGTTGAACTCTATTTCTCAAGATCACTAACCATTGGTTATGTTGATCTGGGATTGTGTTGGATCTGGAGTCACTTATTATGGCCATGTCATATGGGAGAATTCACTGGAGAAAGCAATTATGTTTGGAAGAGTGAGTGGTAAAAGGAAACCAGTCCGTGGAAGGACATGTTAGCTGGACAATATTAAAGCTGACACCAGCCAGAGGGGAGAACAACTCAAAAAATAGTGCAGGAGAGAAGATGCGAAGAGACCTGGCCAATAGAATTGCCAAGAGTCAGACAGGAATGAATGGATAACATCATCACCATCATCATCATCACCACCACCACCACCATCATCATAAATCTGGGGAGCCACAGGTTTCTTGCCACTGTCTCCTACATGATGCCCTCAAACCTGACCTATCAACCCATTCATTCAAGGATCACAACATGCTTTGTTTGTTTGGGGTTGATATATGAATCCACCAGTGGCGATTTGTTAAAAACATGGACTAAAGACCACGAATGAAATGATCACCTAATGCAAAAGGGGAGACACAATGTTCTCAAGAACTTCCTCTCACCTGGAGCTGAAGGTCTCGGCTTCTCATCACGGCCATGTTCTTCTCTTCGCTGAGCTGGGCGTACCTCATGGCCAAGTTGTAGTTCTCATCCTTTACTTTGATCAGCTCGTCGTTGTAATTGTTCCTCTCTTCTTTCATTTTGTTGTATCTCTCCTGGAACGTCAGCAGCTCAATCTTGTTGAGTTTCAGCTGCTTCCTCTCATCTTCCATCTGGCGAGATTTGGCCAAGAGTTCACAGCGCTGGGCGTCCTTGGTCTTGACTTGCTGCTGCAGCTTGATGATCTCATTCATCAGAAAGTGAGTGAGACCCTCGTGTCCCTCTTCTACTGAGATGAGAACAGAGAAAAACAAGCAACCACAACAAGTTAATGGAGGTGAGCAGCAGAAAGCGTTGAGTTGGCCGAGATGGGGCCAAATACCCTGGTTCAAAAAACTGTAGACCAACAGATCTAGATCAGCCCAGACTGAACAGGGTTAAGCTGAAGGGAGGCCCTTAATTGAAATAGTCTGATCTTCTTTTTAAGGTGTGCAAATACAGGTAGTCCTCGATTTATGCCCATTCTTTTAGTGGTCATTCAAAGTCACCGTGGCACTGGAAAAAAAGGGACTTGCCATGGGTCCTTGCACTGATGACTGTTGTGGCATCCTGGGGCCATGTGATCACCGTCTGTTAACCTTCCCAGCTGGCTTCCAACAAGCAAAGTCAATGGAAGGGAGCTGGATCCGCTTAATGATGGTGGCAAAAATGTCGTCAAATCGGATGGGACTCACTTAACCATCGCTTCGCTTAGCAGTGGAAACTCTTGTCCCAGCTGTGGTTGAACATTGAGGATTTACCTTCATTTCATTTTCATTTCATTCATTTATTTGATTTCTATACCACCCTTCTACCTAGGGACTCAGGGCGGTTCACAGGGCATATATAAATAACTATACAAAAATTAAAAGAAAATTAAACCAATGCCCAATTAAAATACAACAATGATATAATAATAAAAACCAATTAAAAACCCATATTCCCCCATCAGGCCAGACCAGCTAATTCAAATAAGTGGGTCTTCAACCCACGACGGAAGGATCGAAGGTCCGATGCCATCCGGAGCTCAACCGGCAGTTGGTTCCATAATGCCGGAGCACCCACAGAGAAGGCCCTCCCCCTGGGGGCCACCAGCCGACATTCCCTGACCAGAGGCACCCTGAGGAGGCCCTCTCTGTGGGCACGCACAGGGCGGAGGGGAGTTGACGCCGGCAGTGACGTCTTGGAAACCTAGTCTCCTACTGTCCCAAAGGTGCTTTTTCAGGAGGCGACTGGACTTTCTTTCTTTTTTCTTTTTCTTTGAAGACGTTTTGCTTCTCATCCAAAAAGCTTCTTCAGCTCTGACTGGATGGCGGGGAATGGAAGGGTTTATATTCCTTGCAGGCGGCTGGTCATCGGCCTCCTTTTAGACAGTCCTTGAGGCCAATTTCACTGCCAAGTGGAGGCCTTCCATTCTCCACCACAAGGTCAGAGCTGAAGAAGCTTCTTGGTTGAGAAGTGAAACGCCTTCAAGGAAAAACAAGATGGTCCAGTTGTCTCTTGAAAAAGCAACTTTGGGACAATCACGACCTAGATGAGTGAGAGTTTCCATAGACCAGTACCCTACTTTTCTAGTAATTCTCTTCCTGGACTCTGTTCCAAGCAAAAAATAACCAAGAAAGGATTGATAAAGGATTTCCACTATATTGCTTGGTGTGGAACCACAGTATCCCACCAAAATGCCCCCCACTTACCAACGATAGTGGAAAAACGCCGTGTGGGCTCCTTCCCCGTCACTAATTTGTAGAGTTCAGGATAGTAAAATTCCAGGCTCTCTAAGAAAACTACATAGCCTCTCTCCCCCTTGGTATGAAGGATGTCCAGCAAACGACCTATATAGCAAGGCCAAACATTGATCTGGTTATGTTAAAATAGAGAGTTTCAATTTGAAACTGAAATTACAAATGGGATAAGAAGAGGCCGAAGTGACACAAGAAGAAGGATTGTCGCTGTATAACACATGGGGGAAAAAAAAGTATTTGAAATGCAGGTTGCGAAATTACCTTTTCCAGGCACCAATCAAAACAACAGAAAAGAATACACCATTTTTTTAAAAAAAATAATAATAATTCTGCAGAATATCAAGGCAAGAGAGAACAAGCCTTATACATAACATTTAGCAAAACTGATGCTCTGCATACAAACCTTCTTGAATTTAATACCATTTGTTTAAACACCAAATTGATATGCTGTCCTTCCGCTAAAAATTAACATTTAAGGTGGATTTTACAGTTTCCAAGGATAAAATAAAGGCAATTGTAATAAAACCTGAATGATAAACTAATTGACCTTTAAAGGCTTAGCTAAAGAGTGAGTAAGTACCGTATCTCCAAGGAAGGCTGGTGCAGCAGTCTGAAACTCTTACTCCGTGTAGCTCAATCTCTCCAACTTGATTTCTGGTTGGTTAAGATTACAACTTTATACATTGTACTGCTAATATTTCTGGAGATAACTGGTTTGGCAGAATGGTTTCTTGGTGCTCTTGGCTTGCAGATATTTCATTGCCCAAATAAGTAACATCCTCGGTGGTAGAATGGAGTAGGATTTGCAGGGAGGAGGAGGAGGAGGAGGAGGAGGAGGAGGAGGAGGAGGAGGAGGAGGAGGAGGAGGAGGAGGAAGAGAACGGTGGGGCCCTTGCTGCTCTCTGTGCTTGGTTGTTTTCTTGCAGACATTTCATGACCCAACTAGGTAACATCATCAGTGCTAGAAGGGAGTGGGGTTGGAGGAGGAGGAGGAGGAGGAGGAGGATTGTGGGGTCCTTGGTGCTTTCTGAGCTTGGCTGTTTTCATGCAGACATTTCATGGCCCAACTAGGTAACATCAGCAGTGCTAGCAGGGAGGGGGGGCTTGCTCCTTGTTTACTATCCCTTCTAGCACTGATGATGTTGCCTACTTGGGACATGAAACATCTGCAAGAAAAAACACCAAGCGCAGGAAGCACCGCACAGTCCAACCCTGAGCTATTGATAGTGGTCAAAGGCACTAGGCTAGATACCGGGGGCTGTGAATTCCAGTCCTGCCCACGGACTAGGCAAGTAATTTTCCAAAGCACCAGAGTGCAAGACAAGAAGTAATGGTTGGAAGCTTGTTAAGGACAGATCCAACCTAAAAATGAGGAGAAATTTCCTAACAGTGAGAGCAATTAACCAGTAGAACAGCTGGCCTTCCGAAGTTGTAGGCGCTTGATCACTGCAGGTTTTACAGAAGAGGCTGGACAATCAATTGTCTGAAATGGTGTATAGGTTCTCCTGTTTGAACAGGGGGCTGGGCTAGAAGACCTCCAAGGTCCTTTCCAACTCTATTCTGATTGGCTGATCTATAAATATTTGTTAGACAATCCCTACAGTTCTCCAAAGGGACGCGGTGTGGCTCAGTGGGTTAGGACACTGAGCTTGTCGATCAGATGGTCGGCAGTTTGGCGGGTCGAATCCCGAGTGCCGCGTAGCAGAGTGAGTGCCTGTGACTCATCCCAGCTTCTGCCAACCTAGCAGTTCAAAAGCACGTAAAAATCCAAGTAGAAAAATAGGGACCACTCCGGTGGGAAGGTAACAGCGCTCCGTGCGCCTTTGGCATCCTGTCATGCCGGCCACATGACCAAGGAGACGTCCTCGGATAAGCGCTGGCTCTTCGGCTTTGAAACGGAGATGAGCACCGGCCCCTAGAGTCAGAAAACGACTAGCACGCACGTGTGGGGGAACCTTTACCTTTACAGTTCTCCAATGTTTTCAATAGATTCAATAGATTCTACATCAACTGTTTTTTTGAAGCTCACCCCTTTCTTTTAATATTGCCCAGCCCTGACCTCATGGGATCAGAAGGACTCTTTCCCAGAGACCTTTGATCATCAACAGCTCTACGTCCACCCAAAATCAGCAGATCAATCTTTCTTGGAAAGCAGTGACACAACGGTCTTGTCATTGTGCCTGATTGGGTGCTGTCATGGCTCCTCTCTCTTACCAGCTCGGTTAATTTTGGAGAGGAGCATCGGGGAGTTGAGGACCTCGTCCTCATCCTGTTCATCCAGAACTTTGCACTGGCGCAGGTATGGGGTCAGCTTGGCGGGGTTGATGTACCGGGTCAACATATGACGGTTGCATTCGACGTTCTCCCATAGTGCTTCCTCTTCATCCTTCAGGGTTTCAAGACACTCGTCCATTTTTCTACCCTTCTGCCCTAAAAGAAGACGAAGAGACAAGGAAGGACATTTTTGGTCCAGAAAGATCCCACGTCTTATCCAGAAGAAGGCTTATGAACCCCCACAAATTGGAAAGCTGCCAGTTGAAGGGAGGCAACTAGGCAAAGTTTTCGTACGGCATAAACTTGCATGGATTCTAGTCAAGGAGAGAAGCAACCTGGAACTAAGGAGAAACTTTCTGATAGTCAGAACAATTAACCAGTGGAACTCCTTGCCTCCAGAAGCGGTGAATGCTCCAACACTGGAAGTTTTTAAAAAGAGTCTGGCCAGCCATTTGTCTGAAACAGTATAGGGTTTCCTGCCTGAGCAGGGGGTTGGACTAGATGACCTCCAAGGTCCATTCCAAATTATTATTATTATTATTATTATTATTATTATTATTATTATTATTATTATTATTATTATTATTATTATTATTATTATTAGCGTTTTCATCCAATGAAGCCCTGATATGCTTTACCTCACAGCAGAGAGCCATCTCCTTCCCAAATTCAACGTCCTCTTTCCTTTTGAAAAATAAAAGGCACCCTTTGCATGAGTTTTTTTTTCTTCTTTCTCTCCCTTTGAACGAGTATTTTTAGATTGCAATTAAGGATGGCCATTCATTAATTTTTTACAACCGGTTTTTCAACTATAATCTGAAGTGCACTTTTTAGAGACCGCATCCCTTTTTTCTCAAAATTGCATCGCCAAACAGCAACCGCACGCCTCTTTTTTCAAAAACAGCCTTTTTTTTTTGCTTTTCACTGAACGGAGGAAAAAGGCTAACCTACATTGCAGGAGGCTTACAAAGACAACCTAGAAAATCAACGGTATGCCTCAGAAGAACATGGTGAACATCTTGTATTTGGACAAGTGGCGTGCAAAGCCAGCTGACTGATGCCACAAGCCAGGATAGCTTAGAGATCCAGGTTTTGTGAATGAAGCTAGTCTTTGAAGGATGGCTTCCAAACCTTTGTTCCCAGTGCAACACACAACAAGGCTGCCCGTTGTGTCCTAATTCTGCACTGCCCAGAAAGCAACAGGAAGAGAGAAGGAATTGCTTTGTTTTCAGCAAACATCAAGCTAGCAAGAATAGACTAGAAGGAATGGAATGGAATGGAATGGAATGGAATAGAATAGAATAGAATAGAATAGAATAGAATAGAATAGAATAGAATAGAATAGAATAGAATAGAATAGAATAGAATAGAATAGAATAGAATAGAATAGAATAGAATAATGGGAATGGAATAGAATAGAATAGAATAGAATAGAATAGAATAGAATAGAATAGAATAGAATAGAATGGAACGGAACGGAACGGAACGGAACGGAACGGAACGGAACGGAATGGAATGGAATGGAATAGAATAGAATAGAATAGAATAGAATAGAATAGAATTATAAATAAGGATTATAAATAAGGAATAGAATAGAATAGAATAGAATAGAATAGAATAGAATAGAATAGAATAGAATAGAATAGAATAGAATAGAATAGAATAGAATAGAATAGAATAGAATAATGGGAATGGAATAGAATAGAATAGAATAGAATAGAATAGAATAGAACAGAACAGAACAGAACAGAACAGAACAGAATAGAATAGAATAGAATAGAATAGAATAGAATAGAATAGAATAGAATAGAATATATATATATATTTATTTTAATCCCATTTATATCCCGCCCTTCTCCGAAGACTCAGGGTGGCTTACAATCTAAGCACAAATCAATGTGCTTAGCAATAGAATAGAATAGAATAGAGGAAGGTAAGGTAAGGTAAGGTAAGGTAAGGTAAGGTAAGGTAAGGTAAGGTAAGAGAAGAGAAGAGAAGAGAAGAGAAGAGAAGAGAAGAGAAGAGAAGAGAAGAGAAGAGAAGAGAAGAGAAGAGAAATGAAATTATTGGCCAAGTATGATTAGATGTACAAGGAACTTATCTCTGGTGCGGAAGCTCTCAGTGCACATGCAAGGCGACAGAGTAATAATAATCATAATCATGATACTAAGAAGAGAGGGTAGTAGGGAAGGTGAGAAAGATATTAGAACATTAAAACTTCCTCTTAAATTGTCTCTCATGCCAACTCTTCCTGGCGTCGCTCTGACAGTCTGGTCTATATACAGGTGCAGGAAACCTCCCCGAAGTAAAACAGGCCAGCAACTAACGCTTGCAGCAAGCACCGGGTTGGCATTTACACACAGGAGAAGAAGGAGTCATGAAGATAAGTGACTGGAGTGCAAGGAAGATCACCGAGGGCCAAAGAAAATATATTCACTGTTGATGCAGCTGTGGTCATAAGCCCCGGGAGGTGATGCTAAGCAGCCTCACGCCGGCCCTGCGGTTGTTACAAATAAATGAAACGCAAGCAGGGAAATCATCGCCGGTGCCAACATCCATTCCAGCAGAAAACCCACCCCACCATCGGCCGGTTATCTTACAGAACCCACCGCACATCTTTGCAAATTATTAACAGCTATTTTTTTTTTACCCCCCAGGACTGCTGTTTGATTTGGATCGATGCCACAACGAGGCAAAATTGACTGGGTCTCAGCTTCTATATTGTCCTAGCCACAAACGTGGGTTAACCAACGACAGGGGGCTGCAGAGCCAGCCATCTGTTGTTTATCCAGCAAACCATGGCTTATAAAAAAGGACGGCCCATTTGAGGCTTTAGAGACAGGATGAATTATGGAAGGTTTTGCATCCACGGGGGTGGGGGGTGGGTGGGGGTTGAATATTGGCTGCTGGAAGCTGTGATGATAGAAATAATGCAGGCGTGGAGCTAAGGGTTGGCTTAGCAGAAGCCTGTGCCGAGCAGAGAGTAAGGCGAGATAGATTCAGTGTCTCCTTGGTCATTTGATATATTCGTGGATATATTCGTACAGTCACCCATGCCCTTGTGACCTCTCGCCTAGACTACTGTAACGCTCTCTACATGGGGCTGCCCTGGAGATCCACTCGGAAGCTTCAACTGGTGCAAAGTGCAGCGGCACGGACACTCTTGGGAGCCTCCCGATGCTCCCATATCACACCTCTCCTCCGTGCGCTGCACTGGCTTCCAGTTGCCTTCCGGGTGAAGTTCAAGGTGCTAACAATGACATACAAAGCCCTACATGGCATGGGTCCGGACTACCTATGGGAGCACCTTCTGCCAATGTCAACACCCCACCGCCCTGTGCGCTCCCACAGAGAGGGCCTCCTCAGGGTGCCACCGCTCAAGGAATGCCGGCTGGTGGCCCCCAGGGGGAGGGCATTCTCAGTGGGTGCGCCAGCCCTCTGGAACTGCTTACCAACTGAAATCCGGATGGCCCCCGACCTCCGCACCTTCCGGCGCGACTTGAAGACTCACCTATTCCAGCAGTCCGGCCTGGCCTGATAGCTCTAATTGGGGTCCCAGTTTGTTTTGTTTTGTTTATTGTTTTTCAGTACTGTTCATTATGTTTGCCTACCTTACTCTGTACACCGCCCCGAGTCCCTCGGGAGAAGGGCGGTTTATAAAAACAAATAAATAAATAAATAAATAAATAAATAAATGTAAAAGAAATGTTGCGATGCCAGATTGGGGATATGAATGGGAGAATTCCTTGGGTGCCGCCATGCTATGTTTGGGGTTGAACACTAGAAGGGAATGCATAGGGAGTCCTCGTCTTATGACTGACTACATTTGAGCCCAAAATTTCTGTTGCTAAGCAAGACAGTTGTTCAGTGAGTTTTGCCCTCTTTGACAACCTTTCTTGCCGCTGTCGCTAAGTGAATCACTGCAGTTGTTCCGTGAATCTGCTTCCCCATGGTTAGAAGCTCATTGGATCACGTGACCCTGGGGACCCTGAAGCCGTCATAAATATGAACCAGTTGCCAAGCATCTGGATTTTGATCCTATGAATCAGGGGGAGGCTGCGACGGTCGTAAGTGTGAAAAACGGTCCTAGGTCACTTTTTTCACTACCGTTGTAACTTTGAACAGTCACTAAATGAGCTGTTTTAAAGTCAAGGACTACCTGTATGGTGCAAATAAAGAGAGCGGCTCTGGGAATTCCTTAAGCCAGGGGTAGGCAACCTTGGCTCTTTTATCACTCGTGGACTTCAACTCCCAGAATTCCTGAGCCAGCTGGCTCAGGAATTCTGGGAGTTGAAGTCCACGAGTCATAAAAGAGCCAAGGTTGCCTACCCCTGCCTTAAGCACAAGGAAAATAGAGCGAATACTTGCACATCACACAGAAATATAGAAAAATTGAAGCAGAGAGACGATTCTGTCAGAGTTTGCTTAGCTAAATTGCTGTGGTCTTTCAATTTCCCCCATGCCCTGCAAACTGGGGATAGCCAACATGATCAAAACACGCACAAAGTTGTTATTCGGCACTTTAAGAGGAGAAATCAAAGCCTTTGTGAAGATGCCAACTGGATATTTGGGGGCTTTAAGGAAAGCTCAGTTCTTCCGCTGTTGATCTTCATCCCGTCTGATCCCGCTTCAAGTTCTTGCTTGTCTTCATCTCCCTCCTTCTCTCCTTCTCTTTTGCAAAATACACCTCTCTCCCCCCCCCCCCGCTGAGAGTTTTAAATAGCTACAAAATACATGGGTTTTATCACACTTGTTCTGGCAGGCTCTGATTTGAGTGCCACTTCAGGGATGACACGACATTGTCTCAAGTGCCCGAGCGTCATGGAAACCTCCTGGCACCATTTCCCCAACTGCAGATGTGGAGTTATCCGGGTGGGCTGACCAGGACCAAAGCCCTGGATTCATCTCCAAAGCTAATCTCCAAAGCACCTGAAAGCAGGACAAGAAGCAACGGATGGAAACTCGTCAAGGAGAGAAGCAACCTGGAAGTAAGGAGAAACTTCCTGACAGTGAGAACAATTAATTAGTGGAACCACCTGCCTCCAGAAGCGGTGAATGCTCCAACACTGGAGGTTTTTAAGAAGAGACTGGACCGCCACTTGTCTGAAATGGTAGAGGGTTTCCTGCCTGAGCAGGGGGTTGGACTAGATGACCTCCAAGGTCCCTTCCAACTTCTTCTTCTTCTTCTTCTTCTTCTTCTTCTTCTTCTTCTTCTTCTTCTTCTTCTTCTTCTTCTTCTTCTTCTTCTTCTTCTTCTTCTTCTTCTTCTTCTTATTATTATTATTATTATTATTATTATTATTATTATTATTATTATTATTATTATTATCATCTGTGCAGGGTTTTGAAAGGTTCAGATTGTGGCAACGGCAACCAGTTTACTGTTTCCCCCATCCACCCACCCACCCACCCACCCAACAGGATTATTCTACGAAGCAACCTTAATTTTGCAGGAAAAGTTTGCATCCAGAGGAGTCCTAATTACACAGGATCTCACCAGATCCTGAGCACCAAAGTCTCTTTCTGCAAAACGTCTGCCTGGTTTTTTCAATGACTGGTGTAAAGAGGAAACTTTGGGATGCTCCGATTTGGGCGGGCCCCTTCTGGAGGATTGATAAGTTTGGGGGAGCCATTCGTAAGTCTGCTGAAGTCTTCACCAGCTCCTCCTTTGCCAGAGGAAACCGGCCACCGTAGCAAAATGAAGCTGACGGAAGAAGTGAGTAAAATGTCAGGAAATGACACCCCCAGTTTATCTCAGGCAGGCTTTGAAAAAGGAGAATGAAAAAAAGGGAGGTTTGGGCAGCCACCCAAGTCCTGGTTATCTGCTTTTCGTCACAAGGAAGCAGGAGGGCTGCTGTGCAAATCGGTCACCCACAAGTCAAACTCAGCCTTCCGCTGTCTGAACACAACCATCCCCAAGTTTCGCCTTGCCTGGGTTTCAAGGTCACTAAAGGGGAGAAAAAGAATGTCGCTCTGAAGGACCGGGCAGAAGCAGGATCCTAGCCAGAGGGTCTCTGTGAGGTGCCGGACCAGCCGGGCCTGGCGCCTCACTTGGGGGATGTGTGTGTGTTACAAGTGGGAAGGAGGGGAGGTTGGACGCCTGCTAGAAGGATGTCGTGGTTCTGCCTGTGTCCCTGAAGGGGAAAGGCTGGGGCTGGCAAAATCAGGAGGGAGGGAGGGAGGGAGGGAGGGAGGGAGGAAAAAAGGGAGAGAGGGAGGAAGGAAGGAAGGAAGGAAGGAAGGAAGGAAGGAAGGAAGGAAAAAGGGAGAGAGGGAGGGAGGGAGGAAGGGAGGGAGGAAGGAAGGAAAAAGGGAGAGAGGGAGGGAGGGAGGGAGGGAGGAAAAGAGGGAAGGAAGGAAAGAAAAGAGGCAGGGAAGGAAGGAAGGAAGGGAAAGAGGGAGGGAGGGAAGGAAGGAATGAAGGAAAAAAGGGAGAAAGGGAGAAAGGGAGGAAGGAAGGAAGGGAGGGAGGGAGGAAAAGAGGGAAGGAAGGAAGGAAAAAGGGAGAGAGGGAGGAAGGAAGGAAGGAAAAAAGGGAGAGAGGGAGGGAAGAAGGAAGGAAGGGAAAGAGGGAGGGAGGGAGGGAAGGAAGGAAGGAAAAAAGGGAGGAAGGGAGGAAGGGAGGGAGGAAAAGAGGGAAGGAAGGAAGGAAGGAAGGAAGGAAGGAAGGAAGGAAGGAAGGAAGGAAGGAAGGAAAAAAGGGAGAGAGTGAGGGAGGAAGGAAGGAAGGAAAGAAAAGAGGGAGGGAAGGGAGGAAGGAAAAGAAGGAAGGAAGGGAAAGAGGGAGGGAGGGAAGGAAGACTGGAAGGCTGAGGTAACCTTGTCCAGCCTGGATACTCCAGATCTGCACATCAGCCAGCCAACCAACCGTGAGGAGGGGATCTATTTGGAGAGGCTATTCTTCACGAACACAAGGACCCCCGCCCCCCCCACCCTCAGCCCTATATGGAAAGTTCCACCTTTGAAGGGAAGACAGTGGGAGCTGTTGTAAACAAAAGCACCAAACTCCAACGTTTCATCCCGGGAATACAGAGGAGACATTTCAGACACGGTGGACAACAACTTTGCCTCAGATTTCAGCCACGCAGCTGACGCTCCCTTCTCCTTCAGTTGTGAGAAGAGCAGTTAAATTTATATTTGGGAAGTGAAAGCGCCCCTGTTTATTTTCTCAAGAAAATCTAAAATCCAGAGCTGAGGGCCGGCCCTGGATTTTGAGTGCTGATTAGCAAAGGGATTTCCTTTCTGACATTAATCGTTCTGATTCTCAACGGATCCCATTCACCGGGCACACGAGCAGCACACACTAATTTAATTTAATTTAATTTAATAATTTAATTTGTATACCGCCCTTCTCCCGAAGGACTCAGGGCGGTGAACAGGGCGATACATAATAAAAAACAGAATACAAAAATTAAAAAGTGATTAAACAATTATGCCCGTAGTAATTAATACATATTAAAAATTAAAACTAGTTATAAAAACCCAACCCCATCCCATCACACTACCCATGCCCACATCACTGCCTATACAGGTAGTCCTCGCTTTACGACCACAACGGAGCCCCACATTTCTGCTGCTTAGTGAGACATTTCTTAAGCGAGTTTTGCCCCACTGTTTTTGGCCACGTTTGTTACGCAAATCGGTGCGGTTGTCAAGTTGATAACACGGTTGTTAAGTCCCCCTTGACTTTGCTTGTCAGAAGGTCACAAAAAGGGACCACGTGACCCCTCCCCCAGGACGCTGTGACCGTCATAACTAGGAGTCAATTCTCTATCATCCGAATATAAATCACGTGACCATGGGGGATGCTGCAACGGTTACAAGTGTGAAAAATGGTCACAAGTCACCTTTTTCATGGCCGTTGTAACTATGGATGGCCACTAGGCAAACTGTTGTAAGCTGAGGACTACTATATAGGAGATCGTCCCAGCTTCTGCACATGCTGCTTCCAAAGAACTCTGCTCTGAATCTATAGGCACCGCTACAATCCCTGGGAAGAAAAGATACAGCCATAATTCATGCTTTAGGCAGGTATGTTTTGGTTTATGGCAGGGCAGCAAACTATAAAACCTAAGATGATCAAAGTCCCGGAGACTAAAACATACGAAGAACGGCTGCGGGACTTGGGTTTGGCTAGTCTAAAGAAAAGAAGAAATAGGGGAGACATGATAGCAGTTATTCCAGTATCTGAGGGGCTGCCACTGGGCAGAGGGGGCCAGGTTGTTCTCCAAAGCACCAGTGGGAAGACGAGAAACAATGGTTGGAAGCTGATCAAGGAGAGAAGCAACCTGGAATTAAGGAGAAACTTCCTGACAGTGAGGACAATCAACCAGTGGAACAGCTTTGCCTTCAGAAATCGTGGGCGCTCCATCACTGGAGATTTTGAAGAAAAGACTAGACATTCATCTGTCTGAGATGGTATAGGTTCTCCTGCTTGAGCTGGGGGCTGGACTAGAAGACCTCCAAGGTCCCTTCCAGCTCTATTCTATTCTATTCTATTCTATTCTATTCTATTCTATTCTATTCTATTCTATTCTATTCTATTCTATTCTATTCCATTCCATTCCACTCCACTCCACTCCACTCCACTCCACTCCACTCCACTCCATTCCATTCCATTCCATTCCATTCCACTCCACTCCACTCCACTCCACTCCACTCCACTCCACTCCACTCCACTCCACTCCACTCCACTCCACTCTACTCTACTCTACTCTACTCTACTCTACTCTACTCTACTCTACTCTAACTCTATTCTATTCTATTCTATTCTATTCTATTCTTCTATTCTATTCTATTCTATTCAAACGAGCCTGTTTCACCGACTCTGCAGATGGCAGTGCATTTCTAACCTTGCCAAGGTTCAGAAGCCAAGCAGAATCAAACCGGGTTTGTATTTGCAGGTGGAAATGCCAGGGCCACCCTTAGGGGGACATCACAGCCACTGGGAATATAGGAGCAAAAGCCACTTCGGCCCTATTCTTATGAAAACTAGGATACATCTGTTAATGAATGACCGGGAATTGAGCTGAACACAAAGGAACTTTTTAGGGTTGTGGTTGTTGTTTTAACACTTTACAGCCCTGCGGATAATGTCTATCAAAGCTCTCCATGTGTGTTGGTGCAGGCATTTTTCCGAACAGACACCACTTTCGATGGTTTGTGCTCTGGGCAGCTCGCCCTTCCCTAATAGCACAACGGTGCCCCAAATAAACCTGCCAGACATTAAGCAAACTTGAAAAGGACATGTAAAAATAAAGGGAAAGAATACTTGCCGTGATCCGGAAAGGGGTTCAATAGACTTCAGAGGGTTTTTGTCCATCCTAAAGGATTAAGTCCCACCTGTAAAACTGGCCTAACGTTTAACTTCCTTCCGAAGAGGGAGAATTGTCACCTTGCCCAGAGGAAGAGAGGCAATAAAAAAAAAATGGCCTCGGTGAAAATTGTGCGGCACAGAGGAGGAAAATGGATCCAGCCTTTTTCTGCTCTCAGCTTCCTCTCTGCTAATCTGCAGCGAGCAATAATGCAACTGGAAAGTCCTATTTTCAGACTATTCCTTCACCTGCCGTGATGAGAAGGCTCTGCCAACTGACAGGGCAAACGCCATAGCGCCTGACTCTGAGACTTCCACTGTGACAAAACGCTGCCTTCTCTTTACTTAAGATTCAAGTTGAAATCCCCAGATTTGCCTGGGGAAAAAAGTGGTTTGAACTCTGGGTCACTCAAACCTCAATTCAGCCTGGCCCAGTTAAGACAGAACTCTAAACATGAATGATGGTTTATGACCACACTGGTTGAATGTGCACCTCATACTGTGGGAACCTGCGTCTCTCACTATCTACCACTTTTAGCATCCTTTGTTTGCCATTGTCAGTGATGGCTGGGAGCTGTAGAGCCTTGGTGGAGCAGTGGGCTAATGCCTCCTTAAGTAACACCAGCTGCCTGCAATTAGTGCAGGTTCGAGTCCCACCAGGCTCAAGGTTGACTCAGCCTTCCATCCTTCCGAGGTAGGTAAAATGAGGACCCAGATTGTTGGGGGCAATTAAGCTGACTTTCTAATAATGCCACTTGGGGTGTGTGTGTGAAAGCCCTAATAAGCAGGCATATACATAGAATGAAGGCTACTGCTAAGCTTGTAAGCCGCCCTGAGTCTTCGGAGAAGGGCGGGATATAAATGGAATTAAAATTAAAAAAAATAAAAAATAGTTTAGCTCTGTGTTTCTCAAACCTTGGTCCCCTGTTGAGACGGTTGGACTTCAACTCCCAGAATTCCCCAGCCAGCCTTGAGAGTTGAGGTCCACCCATCTTAAAGGGCATAAGGTGAGAAACACTGGTTTAGCCATAGCAAAAGGCATGGCTAGTATTGATGGACAGTCAGACCAACTCAGATCAATTGAACTTAGCTCAAGTCACTCAAGTCAACTCAAGTCAACTCAACTGAAGCCAAGTCAAAAAAAGTGCGAGATGGAAAGTAGCATCTGGGGAAAATATAACATGAGAATGCACACTCAGGCAGAGAGATTAAAGAGAATCAAGATTTCAGATCTGATCTGGGTATTTTCAAGATTAAAAATTAGCTCAGGGCACGCAAATTAAACTGATGGGATAATAATTTTAATAACTCACTGCAGAGATGGAGTGCCTCAATTTAAAGTGACTTCAGGAGTTGCAAACAGGAAGATGAAAGGTTTACACTTAATAAGAGCTTTAATCTATGCACATGTAAACATACACACAACCTTGCTGTTGTCATACAAAAGGATGGGGGTGAGTGGGAATTAGGCTAATGGTGAAAAGGGTATAGAGAAAAAATTGCTCTTGAAATCTGCAAGGATTTTTCTGACAAAATAACCAAAGGGACACTGTTCGGTATGGAAGCAAGACTCCAGAACTAATTAATTTCCCCTCTCGTGCTCCGAGTTTTTCTGCCAGATGCCGAGGTGGTGAGGTTTTGCTTTCTCACAGCTAATTTCTTAGCTTATTTTCTTGGGAATACCCGCGTTAAAACTCTGAGAAGGCATTACAATCCAAACAATGTTAATGTATCAAAAAGGCGACCTAAACCAATTGCTGCAGGAACCTCCAACGTCCAATTCCAGAACTCAGAAGCACCTTATTCGTGAGAGGGGTGGCATATAAATTTAATAAATTAAAATACTTTTTTAAAAAAAACTCTCACGAGCCACTTATAATGTCACTGTCTGTTTTCGTGTAGGAGAAACAAACTTTTGTGTCCTTCCGAGGCACTTGGAGTAAGTAAGTCCGTCTGGCCGACGTAGGTATTCCAATCTGGAGGACTACACCCATGCATATCCCAAAAGGTGCTTTTTTTCAAAAAGGCAACTGGATTTTGTTTTTTCCTTGAAGGCGTTTTTGGCTTCTCATCCAAGAAGCGTCTTCAGTTCTGATTTCAGTTCAGTTAGAACTGAAGACGCTTCTTGGATTGAGAAGCCACAAACGCCTTCAAGGAAAAACAAAGCCCAGTTGCCTTTTGGAAAAGCACCTTTGGGATACCCATGACCTGGATGACTGAGAATCTCCGTAGACACCCATGCATATCCCAGGTCGCATCTTGTATCCTGCAGCTCTTTGGGGACTCCACCCCGCTAAATGGGAATGTCAAGGGGTAAGGAGGCAAGTCAACCCTTCGTGAAGTCAGCTAACCAGCTCACAACTAGGAGTCAGACTAACAAGAAGTAGAAAGCTTGGTAATGTTCAGAAAAAATCAAAGGTGCCTTAGGAATTGTACACCTTGCAATTCCAGGTCACCAACACACACCCCTTTGAAGAAATTCATCTCAAGAACCTCAAGGGTGGTGTCCCTCCATCTTTCCTGCAGAGGTCAACAGCTTGGGGTTTCCAAGGCTTACAGGAGACCCCAAACCTCTTAAGTGCCATCTCCATCTATCACAGCCACTTTGAAAGTTGTGGCCCAATTTGCATTTTATCAAGCAAGTGAAGGAAACAAGTGAAGCACAGGAAGAGCAAGCTATTAACTACACTGAATAAAAGGAACTGCAGGTGGATGAAATTAATATGAAAAGGGCAGCACATTTTGACCTGCTCCTGCCTAATTCCTTGACCTGGACCCAACCAACTCTTTGGAATGAGACTTTCTGTCTGCATTAAGAAGTCACCTTAATAAAGATTGCCCACCCCAGTTTCTTTGCCAAGGAAGATCGCCTTGTCTATGGCCGTGACTACTCACCAATGGACCGGATTCATGGAGAGCAGTGGATCCCTGTTGGACAGGAAAAGGGCTGAGCTTTCAACATCAGCAAGATCTCTCCAGCCTTTCATGGGGAGGTTTGAAGGACTTCCCATCTTGCTAAGACTGAAGAGGAGGACTTGTGACTTTGACTCCCATTTCCCCCCCGCACACATGCCCAAGGTCAAAGAATTATTGGTTGGTAATTCAAAATATCCAGACAGTGTTCAGTGGCTCCCCCCATCTCTTCACCAAGACACAAAGGGGTGGGGAGGACCAAGTGTTTTCCCCCAGAATCTCCACTGGGGAGAAACCACTCGAGCAACTCAAGAACCCAAGGACACTACCTTCAAACTCTGCCGGAAGTCTGGGGATTGCTGCGTCCCGTAAATTGAGGACCACCAGCTTCTGCTTCTGGACCAGTTGAAGACCACCTTTGCCAGCCTCTCCACGGATTTCTTTATCTCTCCTGTGAGAGTTGTCAACTACTGCCCTTCCTCCTGCCTTGTGGGGTGTCCCTCCAAGGCACAGGGCACCGTAGAGCGATGCAGCATGATTCCGGAAACAGCCGCCTACCCACCTCGTGATCCTTCGTAGACCTGGGGCCTATTTATAGCAGGAAGGGAAGGCCCAGCCTGCCTCACTTCCCCTTCTCTTCGTCTCAGAGATGGTTCTCAGCACAGTTCCTCCTGCGAGAAGCAGAAAGGAAGTGTTGTGTAGGAGTCCTCTGCTCACCTCTAAGGGAGAAGGAGCAAAGGGGAAGGTCCAACCGCTGCAAATGGGTTGTGGGTTGAGAAGAAGGACGTCTGGAAGATGACCATCTCAAACTAAATGGAGAAACTTGGAGGAACAGGTTGAAGACCTCAGATGGATTGTCAAGCTAACTTAAATCCACTCAGGCTTTGAGAACCTTTGTCTGATCCATGATGAAAGGGCTCGGAAACCCGTTGGCAGGTCTTCTGGTAGGACCAACCAAGCAAGACTCTGGGACAGCAGACACTTTGATGGGGAGAGGGAATGGGACAATTTGATTGATGTCTACTTTGCTGTTTACCCTGGAAAGGAGCTCTCTGCACAAGTCTTGGGTGGACATTAAGGAACATTATCTAACCCTGTCCTTGAGCGGTGGGTCAACTTCAGAGCCTCCTAAAAGTCAGTCCCTGATTGGTCTCTAGTCATTTGCAAAAGAGGCTCATCCTGTTGCCCAGAATGAGAAGTTTCCAAGCGTACATCGGATGCTAACAGAAGTTGAGCAAAAATTCTGCCCAAGAAAGTTCCACTCAGTTTTTTGTTTATTATTTGCATGTTTCACACTCTGTATTTTGTTCATCACAAAGAAAGAGGAAGTGCATCAGATGTTAACAAGACACACACACACACGCACACACACACACACACACACCCTTCCTTGGCTCTCAAAGTCTGCTTTGTATTGTGAGATATTTGCTGCAAATCACTTCTTTGCGGCTCTCTTATCATCATGAGGACTAGAAACCTGACTTTTTTCATTTCTGATGATAAAAAGGTTCTCAGAAAAGATGAGGGTTGCGCTTGCAATCCAACTGCATGATTTTTATTTGGAATAGCAACAGGCTTCAAATCCATGGAGATGACTGACAGTATCGGAACCTTATGCGTAACAGCACACTCCTTTGTTTAGTGACTGCCTCATCTGCAGTGACGGTAGCGATGAAAAAGTCACTGGGTGACTTAATCCTTGGATTGACCACTTTCATAGTTGTAGTAAAGGAAAGGAAAGTTGAAGTCAAATCAGCTTCGCTTAGTGACCACTTAACGCCAGTCCCAACTGTAGTCACTAAATGAGGACCTAGGAGGATGCTCACTTTATCGTCGGTTTCCAGAAGTGGGAGGACGGGGAAGAAGAAGATGGCAGAGAAACAGGGTGAGATTTTGGACCTGTCACTTCACGTTTCCCGTGAAGTCTTATAAGTCAAGCATTTTGTCTCCGCTTGCTGAGTCAGCGGGCTGAGCGCAAAGTTGTAAAAATTTATTCCAAACGGGTCCAATGATTTTATTCTCCAATCATAAATATGGAATTTAATTAGCGGTTTGCTGCTGACGAAGTTAGCAGGGCAGACGAGACGGGTAGAGAAAACCCCAGTTTTCAAGCACAAAACCACACAAACGTGAAACGAGAACAAAAATCATATTTCCCACGATGCCAAAGTCAATAAATCTTTGGGGAGCCAGCAAGAAACCGCCCCCCCCACACACACACTTGATGTTCTAATAAGATTTGGTCCTTTGGACCACCTCTTCTCTATTTTCTGGGTGAAAACTGCCAGTGGGGAATTGGTGGGGTATGGTGGCTGATGGCTTGGAGAGTTACTCACTCAGCAAAGTTGAAAGGCGCCCTCGAGGTCATCAAGCCCAGCCTCCCGCTTGGCACCAACAAAGTGTCATCCCAACAAAGCCATCTGCTACCCTTCCGTACCAAAACACAGGTGGCCTCCGACGTAAAGCAATTCGTTTAGTAACCATTTGAAGTTACAACAGCACATCTGACCGTTTTTTTTTTTTCATTCTTAGGACCGTTGCACCGTCCCCAGGGTCACGTGATCAATATCCGGGTGCCCTGGAACTGGCTCATATTTGTGACGGTTGCACAGTCCTGGTGGGGGGGGTCACATGATCCCCTTTGAGACCCTCTGACAACGGGGGAATCCAGATTCATTTAACGACCGTATAACTAACGTATTCACTGCCGTGATTCACTTATCGACTGTGGCAAGAAAGGTCGCAAAATGGAGCCAAACTCATTCAACGAATGTTTCGCTGAAACTTGGGGTTCAAGTTCTGGTCCTAAGTCAAGGACTACCTCTATGTTTCCTACCTTTTAGCTGTTTTAATAAGTTCAGTGGATCGCCCGGTGCCTGATTCCACTTCTCAGCTGCTTAGAGATCAAACCTGTCAGTGTTTGCCATCCTGTTAATCAGCTTCCCCCCACCCACCCACCCCGCTCCCCGACAGTATTTGTATCTCCCAGCTTTTGTTCTCGACAAAAGAACACCAGAGCTTTGTGTTAAAGGAGAAAGGGAGGGGGTGGGTTTGAATGGGACTTTAGGGAAGCCCCGTCTTTACCTTGACTTCATGGCAATACAATGGCGGTTTGGCTTTCTGGGGCCAGTTCTTTGAAAGAAACCACTATTCGCAGCGCCCATCTCTTTGTAATGTCTTGACAATGCTTTGCAGATATGACCTTTGCAACACAAAGCAGACCGGGCCTGGTGAGGCCAGCCATGCCAATTTGCTTTCCCCTGGAGTGGTTCCCGAGAAGCTGGCTGGATGTTTTTCAGAGCTGTTGGCTAGAGGATTAAGGTCCTGGACTGACATGGTTGATAAGATTTTGTCAGCCTTTAATATTCTCTTGTTTTGGCTGGGCCGATTCCCCACGCGGCAGATAGCAAAGAGAATTGATCGGGAGGAAATTGAGTGCCCTCGCTTTGCTCTTTCATCGCAACCTTTGTCAACCTTTCACATTTCCCCGGGATCCCAACTCCCAATGTTCCCCGCCACTCCATCACTGGCCGGTGGCCGCGATGACAAGGGATACTGGGAGTATCTAAGGGATGGTGGAGAGAATTGCACCGTAAATCACTATAATTTCGAATGGCTGTTTGCATCCGTTTCTTGGATCTTCTTCAGCCTGTTGTCCGGGCTGCTTCTAGGTTTCTGAAGTCTGTGTCTATCCCAGGCTGCAAACATCTGAACAACCACTGGAGGGCAGCAATGGACTCCCATTTTCTGTGCCTCTGCTGCTCCCCGGTGGTCCCTTTGAGTATGGCCGCCCAGAGATAAGGATCTCCTCATCCTCACTGCTTGGAACCATTTATTATTCCCCTGCAAGAATTGCACAAACATCCTGGTTTACTTTTTTATAGTCAGCTCCTGGTGTTTTTCCAAAGCATCCTGGACACCTATCAAATGAAGAGGCGTCCCAAGGAATACAAGAGCTGTGAAAAACAAAACAAAACAGGTAAGAGCAGAATATATTTTGAAACTCAGCTGGTCCGGTTTCCCGGGGCTGTAGCGGAAAGGAGTGAAGCTCAAATAAAATAAAATATAAAATAAAATAAAGAGGAAAACATGTTGGCGCTTGAAGTAGTTTTTTTCCCTTCCTTTTTTAAATATATATATATATATGTTTTCTGAGGTTATATATATATATATATATATATATATATATATATATATATATATATATATATATTTCAAATGTTAACTCTTTAGATTACCTTGCTAGGCCCCAAACATGGGGCAAATCTTTATTTCCTGTTTTCAGCCTATCTTGAAGGCTATCGAACAGGCAGTAGTCACACCGGACAATTCCTATATTTGTGTAAATTACTAACAAAGAATTAAACTGCATTTCAGTTTCCCTTTAATTCTTTGTTAGTAATTTACACATATATATATATATATATATATATATATATATATATATATATATATATATATATATATATATGTTTTCTGAGGTTATATATATATATATATATATATATATATATATATATATATATATATAGTTGGCTTCCTGCCATCAGCACCAATTATACACTTCAGAGGGCAGCCCATTAAACTTCCCAAAGCTTACTAACAAACTGAAACAGCAAGGCTTAACCCCTTCCAAACGGTCACCTCTATTAAAATTATTGACCTGAGCTGAAAGGGGGGGGAGGGGAGGGGAGGGGCAGAGGAAAGGTTGAATGGAGAGATGGAGACGCTGAAAAACTCCTCTCGATATATTGCAGGTCGATCTACGCAAAGTCTCTTTAAGTAGACCTGGAAATCTGAGCTTAAACGGAAGAGAAGAAGATGAAGAAAAAAGAATACAGAAAGCAAAGGACCTGGGGCATTTTAATGACTCCTAAATAAAGATCAATGTAATCAGATTTCCATGTAATTAAAAAGAGGGGGTGGGGGAAAGCACAGAGTCGGGAGTTATACAGCTTGTTTACATGGTTGGAAGAGCTGAGATCATCATCTATTATGGTCATGAAGGACCTCATGAAGGACTTAGACCTGGCAAGAACTGGGAAGAGGTAAAGGATCTCCATGGTCCCTTCCCAACTCTGTCATTCTGTTGTTATGATGTAAGGTTGCAGGAACTGTGTATGTCTCATCTTGTGAAGAGAAAGATTAGGGGGGAATATGACAGTTGAATTCAGCACTTGAGGGGCTGCCACAAAGAAGAGAGGGGTCACCCTATTGTCCAAAGCACCAGGACAAGAAGGACAAGACAAGAAGCAACAGATGGAAACTCATCAAGGAGAGAAGCAACCTGGAACAAAGGAGGAATTTCCTGACAGTGAGGACAACTGATCAGTGGAACAACCTGCCTCCAGAAGTTGTGGGTGCTCCATCACTGGAGGTATTCATGAAGAGATTAAATAGCCATTTGTGTGAAATGGCATAATGTCTCCTGCTTGAGCGGGGTGGGTGGGTTTGGACTAGAAGACCTCCAAGGTCCCTTCCGACTCTGTTATTCAATCCTCTCAATCCATCAAGGAGGAAGAGATGAAGCACCCCACTCTTCCCAAAATTATTCGCTTGAAAAATTTGCATGCTGACTTTGTCCTCTCAAGAGTTAATGTAGCTGGCCAAGAAAAATGATAAATTTGCAGTTTGCAAATTGAAGGGAAAGCCAGACAAACTTAGCCTGCTGTATAAATGAAAGAGAAGATAAACAAGAGGCCGACTTTTGGGGTCTTGAAATTCAAGGATGTGGATTGTTTTCCCCCCATCAACTTCCTAACCTTTTTCAAATACGGTCTGGACATAAAGAGAATTATGTGTAAAGAGTGTTACATTTGCAGATGACAGGCGCCGTGTCAGCCTGTTTAATTCTTGGTTATAAAGGATTTGCATATCTTCTTTCCATCCTCTATTATTTTTTTTGGCGGGGGGGGGGGAGAAACAGAAATAAGGATTCTTTGTTTCTGGATGGGGATTTGGGGTGCTCATAATTCCAGAAATTCAGAATAACAGAGTTGGAAGGGACCTTGGAGGTCTTCTACCTGTAGTGCAACCCCCACCGTACCATTTCAGGTAAATGCTTGTTCGGTCTCTTCATGAAAACCTCCAGTGATGGAGCACCCCCAACTTCTGGAGGCAGGTGGTTCCACTGGTTAATTGTCCTCACTGTTAGGAAATTTCTCCTTACTTCTGGGTTGCTTCTCTCCTTGATTGGTTTCCATCCATTGTTTCTTGTCCTGCCTTCTGGTGCTTTGGAGAAGAGGTTGACCCCCCCTTCTTCTTTGGGGCAGCCCCTCAAATACTGGAATACTGCTATCATGTCCCCCCCCACCTTGGTCCTTCTTTGCACTAGACTAGACATATTTAACTGAATGAGGCTGCTGTTTATTAACCCATTAATGTCAAACACATTTGCTGGGTTTTCTAAAATGCAGGCAGTGCCCGATTTCAACCGTCTGTTGAACTGCTTGAAGTTACAAGGGCTCTGGAAAAGATAACTTAGGAAGCGGTCCTAGAACTTACGGCCATTGCAACATCCCCATGGTCACATGATCCAAATCTGGGCGATTGGCAACTTAGCATCTATTTAAGAGGGTTGCAGCATCCCGGGGTCACGTGATCACCATTTCCCACTGTCCCATCTGGCTTCTAACCAGCGAAGACAATGGGGGAAGCTGGATTCGCTTAAGGACGGTGTGTTTCGCTTACCAACTGCAGGGATTCACTTAAACAATGATGTTTGAGCCTTTCGGTTTACGTCAAACGATGGCAAATCGATGTAACGACTCAAATGAATAAATGCATGTCAGTTGAACTCAGCACCCAGATGAAGACCCTCGTTCTGGTTTGCGGAGAACACTTCGGCAATTGGTACAGATCTGAGGAGCTGGGGGTGCCAAATTTAATTTAATTTAATTTTATTTTATTGAATTTATATACCGCCCTTTCCCGAAGGACTCAGGGCGGTTTACAGGGTATAATTTTTAAAACATTAATACAAAAATTAAGACCAATTTAAAAAAAGATTAAACTAAGTCCCTGCAACATGTAAAACCCCAGTTAAAACCCAATTAAAATCTAGTTTATCTGTAAATAAAACATATATTAAAGAAGGCAAACCTTTGCACAAATATTTACTTGCGCGAAACCTTAAAAATAATAATCATAAATGGAGTCAGAATCCCAACGGGATAAAAATGAATTGGCCCCAAAGATACACACGATGTAGAACCGCCAAATAAATTGGGCCCTTCCTGGAAATTGGAGAGCGCTAGAAAAAAACCTGGCACCGTGAAGCAAAACAAACATAAGCAGCATTTGGAGCAAAGCAAACTTGATTTCTTCCTCATAAGGGAAATGCTGGGTTTAGTGCAGAAAAAACAGGGAGAAAAAGAAAAAGGAAGAAGACTCAGCCAGGTCTCTTAAAAAAGAAAAGATAACAGTAACGGGTTTTCCTGCCTCCCAAAATAAATAAAAAAAAAACGGCAACTCTGACAGGGAAGATTGTCGGAGAAGACAGCTGGACTACCGGGGCCAAATGTTTGGTCCTCCTGTAAAACCCAATTATTATTTGACTATTGTTATTATTATTTTTGATGAGCTATGATTGCTATCGCTTCCTGAGGAGCTAAAAGGGAGAAAAACAGAGACGGGCTGGGAAGATTTGCTAGCAAAGTGTTAACAAGGGAAGAGAGAGAGAGAGAGAGAGGAGAGAGAGAGAGAGAGAGAGAGAGAGAGAAAGAGAGAAAGAGATGATAGAGAGAGAGAGAGAGAAAGAAAGAAAGAAAGAAAGAAAGAAAGAAAGAAAGAAAGAGAGAAAGAGAGAAAGAGAGA
>NC_139526.1:17351240-17383824 GCF_947247035.1 Vipera ursinii | reverse complement strand
TCCAAAGGTTGAATGTAAATCAAAGCAGTCGATGAATCAGACCAGGCTCTCTCCGAGTTGGGTCTATTCATTATGCTAAGCCATTATGGTTAGCTTAACAAGGTCTGTCCGCCTGGCTGGGTTCTTCTCACTTCGCATGATCCTCAAGGATGCCTCCTGGCCACAAGTGTCACAATGCCAAAACCAGACAAATAGTTGCCACCGAACAAAGTGGATAAGAGCCTTGGTGGCGCAGTGGGCTGATGCCTCCTTAAGTAACACCAGCTGCCTGCAATTAGTGCAGGTTGGAGTCCCACCAGGCTCAAGGTTGACTCAGCCTTCCATCCTTCCCAGGTAGGTAAAATGAGGACCCAGATTGTTGGGGGCAATTAAGCTGACTTTGTAATAATGCCGCTTGGGGTGTGTGTGAAAGCCCTAACAAGCAGGCATATACATAGAATGAAGGCTACTGCTAAGCTTGTAAGCCGCCCTGAGTCTTCGGAGAAGGGCGGGATATAAATGGAATTAAAATAAATAAAATAAAATAAACATCCGGTTGGTCACAAATCAAATCAGGCTGGTCACACAAGGACCCGCTTAACGACTGTCTTGACGTATGACTGTAACTGGCAAGCTCCATTGCCGTCGTAAATTGAAGCCAATCCTCTTGAAATGACTGCCGCAGTCTTCTTTGTCCTGTTAATTGTTAATCCCCTTCATTTGTTTGGGAGTTTATAAATCCAACTCTGCCTTTGTATCCGCTTTGGTTCTTTTGTTTTTTTTTCTTTTTAACCGGTGTGGAATGCAAAAAAAGTTTTTAGCCTTGTCATTCTGGAGCAGGAAGGGAGTCCCAGGCCAAAGCAAATATGTTTGCTAATTAAGTGCAGTTTTTTTTTTGGACTTCAGGACAAGAGTCTCCAGGAGGAGAAATCCGGCAGTAGAAAATAGAATTTTTGCCTCTTCTTGAGAGTCCAAAAGACAGGAAGCATCAATGAATTGATTCTTCTTCTTCTTTTTTTTGAAAGCAGACAGATCTTTCCTTTGACCCTTGGAAAAGGATATTTTTTGGGGTGGGGCTGAGAGACCCCAGTCGCCTCCAATCCTTCCCTCCCCCCTTTGGGTTGTAAAAGCAGAAGCAGCAGAGAAATTGCAACCTTATCACGGGGGAAAGAAGTCCCCACCTTGGCCAACACACATTAATTCGACCATAAAGCCAATAAAAACACAAAAGGACTGAAAAAAGAAAGAGAATCCAGATTGGGGGGAAAAAGGAAATTTAGCAATCTGACCGAGTCCAATCTGCCCATTCCAATTGTTAACCATTCTGGAGAGCATGAAGAAGATGCCTCGGAGGAAAATAACACCTCTGGATTGAAAAAAAAAGCCATTAAAAGCTCTGATTTAAACCTGTCGTAAAACCCCAAAGTGCCAACGCTGCATTTGAGGATTTCCAGGCGCAGGGAGAGAGAAAACTATCCGTTTTGAGACCTCATCCCTCATCTTTCTGAGGCGTGCATGAACTCCTACGCTCCCGTCTAGCTATAATAAATATTTCTGGGCTGGTAAACAATTTCATTTCCTCGGCAGGATCGTCCAGCGGCTCCCCTCTGGGTCCTTTCCGGGAAAGAGACAGGATGGGCCTGCTTTTCTTGGAACCTGGGCTTTCGGATGGGACTCCGGCAATCCAAAATGTTGGCTTCTTTGACCCATAAGAAGGCGAGCTTGGGCTAAGCCTAAGAAGTTGGTTAAATCTCAGTGAAGTTGGAGGGCAGAAGGAACTGAAGCAATGTGCGACCTGTTTAGTTTCCTTCCTTCCTTCCTCCCTCCCTCCCTTTCTTCCTTCCTTCCTTCCTCCCTCCCTCCTCCTCCCTCCCTCCCTCCCTCCCCCTTCCTTCCTTCCTTCCTTCCTTCTTCCCTCCCTCCCTCCCTCTCTCCTTCCTTCCTTCCTCCCTTCCTCCCTCGCTCCCTCCCTTCCTTGCTCCCTCCCTCCCTCTCTCCTTCCTCCCTCCCTCCCTCCCTCCCTCCCTTCCTTCCTCCCTCCCTCCCTCCCTCCCTCTTTCTTTCTTTCTTTCTTCTTTCTTTCTTTCTTTCTTTCTTTCTTCCTTCCTTCCTTCCTCCCTCCCTCCCTCCCTCCCTCCCTCCCCCTTCCTTCCTTCCTTCCTTCCTTCCTCCCTCCCTTCCTCCCTCCCTCCCTCCCTCCCTTCCTTCCTCCCTCCCTCCCTCTCTCCTTCCTTCCTCCCTCCCTTCCTCCCTCCCTCCCTTCCTCCCTCCCTCCCTCCCTTCCTCCCTCCCTCCCTCCCTCCCTCTTTCTTTCTTTCTTTCTTTCTTTCTTTCTTTCTTTCTTTCTTTCTTTCTTTCTTCCTTCCTTCCTTCCTTCCTTCCTTCCTTCCTTCCTTCCTTCCTTCCTCCCTCCCTCCCTCCCTCCCTCCCTCCCTCCCCCTTCCTTCCTTCCTTCCTTCCTTCCTTCCTTCCTTCCTTCCTTCCTTCCTTCCTTTCTTCCCCTGAGAATCTTGTGGGGTACCAATTCACCTAATCAGGAAGGTAGACAGGTATCCCATTCCTGTCAGGTGAAGGCTACTATTTCTATGAAAAATCTCAGCTAGATTTTGCTTCGTTTTGATATTTGGATTTTTTTTTAAAAACCAGGGATGTTTCTTTGGCCAGTCCACCTATTCCACTTTTAGCAACCCATATAGAAAAAAACCAACTAAAAACCCTGGAGACATGGCCGGGCAGATTCACACGATACGCAAAGGTAAAATGTGGTTTGCTTGTTCCATGCACAACAAGATGCTTACTTTAAACTGTGGCTTATGACTTGATGCGGTGCAAGAATCCACACCCCACTGTAATTTATTCAGCCAACTATACGTCAGGTTTTTTCCCCCCTTCTGCTTTAGCCCTGTCTACAGAGCTGCTCTTCTTGAGGGTGGATGCCGTGGTGGTTTAACGGTTTCCCATATAGAAATCTCACCCTCCCCCCAGCAAACCTTCTCCTCCCCCCTTGCAAAGATGCCACCTACCCACCCTCCGTGTCGCGACATGCCGGTTCCCACTGGAGCACCCTCCTTCCTTTTACAGAACCCACCGCGGCACATTTTCCCGATGCACGGCAAACCTGATGAATAATTAACGCTAAACTCGAACTCCTCAGAAATAAATGAACGGAGCCATTCCGGCAATGCAGCATCTTTGATTTATTCTTTATCGCCTTCACTTAGACCGCTTGCTAATCCACAGCAGCCAGCCCGCCTCGGGGCCTGAATGCCAACAGGTGGATGTTCTACAGGATGGATGTCCGAGGCTTTTGCAATGGAGAAGGAAGGTGTGTGTGTGTGTGTGGTGGTGGTGGGGAGAAGGCTGTTTTTTTAATATATATAGCTCTCTCTTCTTTTGAGTCTTTAAAAGAAGCTGGGGGTGCAACTTCGCGTAAACGGCCATGCCTGTTGAGACCGCCTTTGTTCACACAATGCATTGAATGCAAATGTCACTGGGCCAGGCTTTTGCAAACGCAGATCAGATGAACACATCAGTATTTGTGGCTTAACATATTGTGCGGAAGCTGCCAATGGCAGCTTACTTAATAAAGCAAGGTTAAGCACTTGGAGGGGCTGAACATCAACTGCATTCTCTGTGGTGGCCGATGGTGTCTGCAACTGGTGCCTGGACCCAGTCTCAGTCTGGCCCAGCCCAGACAGATTTTTCTGGTCCCTCCACATACCCATCCAAGAAACAGGAGTCAGCAGAGTAGAGCAACAAAGGTGATCAGGGGACTGGAGGCTAAAACATATAAGGAACAGTTGCTGGAATTGGGTACATTTAGTTTAATGAAGAGAAGGACGAGGCGGGACATGATAGCAGCCTTCCAATATCTCAGGGGCTGCCCCAAAGAAGAGGGAGTCAAGCTATTCTCCAAAGCACCTGAAGGCAGGACAAGAAGCAACGGATGGAAACTCATCAAGGAGAGAAGCCACCTAGAACTAAGGAGAAATTTCCTGACAGTGAGAACAACTAATCAGTGGAACAGCTTGCCTCCAGATGTCCCAAAGGCTTTTTCAAAAGGCAACTGGACTTTATTTTTTCTCCTTTGAAGACATTTTGTTTCTCATCCAAGAAGCTTCTTCAGGTCTGACCTGGATGACTGAGCATCTCCATAGACACTGGCTTCCAGATGTTGTGGGTGCTCCAACACTGGAGGATTTTAAGAAGAGATTGGACAATGGGGGGGTGGACTAGAAGACCTCCAAGGCCCCTTCCAACTCAGTTATTCTGTTAATCGCTTGCAAAGGCATGCTGAGAAATGCAGGCAATTTGTGAAGCCGCTTCCCATCCTGTGCTCTGAAGACCCCAGATCTCTTTTGATGGATGAAGTCTTCTTTGCCTTCCATGTTGGCAGGATGTCCGTTGCCTCTTCGAACGTGCGTGTTCTGCAAATTTTATTTGCCCATTTGCTGCTTCACGGCCCATGATTGTGGGATGCTTTGTTGCTCTGGTTTTGTGAGGCAGCTGTGCCAAGCCTCAGGAGAAACTAAAGACGGAGAGAGCGGTTTGCCAGAGACATTGAACATGTTGTTATGAAGGACAAAACTCAGAATTACTCGGTGTTATTTTTGCATGAATCAGATTCCGCACCGTGAAAATCCTGAGTCAAAATTCCCATTACTTTTACTGTGCTACTCACAGGATAAACGACATCGCCGCAATCAAACTTCGCAATGTGGCATTAAAAAGCCCATTTAAATAAAACATGTAGCTACATGTCATGTTGCGAAGTGCTCTGAGAAAAAAAAACTTAACTGTCCTAGAATAGAGCATTCACATATTTTATTCATCCTGCAGACTGTTGTTCTCTCTTTTATCCCCGGACTAAATTGTACACATAGCGCAGGAGGTTTTATCTAAAACAAAACCACAAACCCACCCACCCCCAAATCATCCGATCCTTGTCAGATTGGTCTTAAGCTAAACCAGAGCTTGTAAACCAAGATTGCGTTGGTGCATCTTTTTTTGCAGTTTGGGCAGTTGCCTTGTGATAAGATTCTCTCCAAACGATGGGGACGTTCTTAGCGTTTCCCATTAGACGTTTCCCCAAGGTAGCATCTGCTTGAGTGGGTGGTGCCTTACTTTATAGTTCAAAGGATTCTTTAATAAGTCACAACTGCAAGGTTATTTGGGGGCGCGACCGTTTAACAGTGTTTGAAGTGAGCATTGCTGTAAGGGAAAAAAGGCTTGTTTTATTACATGACATTTTCGAGGTGGAACAGAAGGGGGGGGGGAGAAATCTTGATCCATGTAGGAGAAGCAGAGACAGAGCTTGCAGGTGGAGTCAAGAAAGGAATTAGCCTGGAGTCATTACATTCCCACAAAAGTCAGTCCAATCCCTCTTGAATTCTGTAAACTCCTATCTCGCACTGATTTAGCGATGACTGTTAGTTGACTAGATCCCTCCGTATAGACGTGAGCAATGCATCAGCTTAACTGGAGTTTAGCATGCAGTCCCGATTCTTCGTCTTTCCCAGAAGACCATCCTGGGCTCGTGTTAGACATATCGTCCCAAAATAAATCCATTGAGATCAGGCCCAGCCCAAGAATGACATAGAACAATCTACTCAAAGTTCAATGTCTATGGAGAGGTTCAGTCGTCCAGCTCATGTCCCAAAGGTGCTTTTTTCAAAAGGCGACTGGACTTCCTTCTTTTCAGCTCTGAACTGAATAAGCTTCTTGGATGAGTGTCAAAATGTCTCCAAGGAAAAACCGAGAAAGTCCAGTCGCCTTTTGAAAAAGCACCTTCGCGATAGTCCAAGTTCAGATCTTCGTTTGCTTTATTTCCCATCCAGTAGACAGAATCTTGCCAGACTCAATCCTTATTACTCTCACCCCAATGGATATACATTAGGGACGCGGTGGCTCAGTGGGTTAGGACACTGAGCTTGTCGATCAGAAGGTTGGCAGTTTGGCGGGTCGAATCCCGAGTGCCGCGTAACAGAGGTGAGCGCCTGTGACTCGTCCCTAGCAGTTCGAAAGCACGTAAAAATGCAAGTAGAAAAATAGGGACCACTATGGTGGGAAGGTAACAGTGTTCCGTGCGCCTTTGGCGTCTAGTCATGCCGGCCACATGACCACGGAGACGTCCTCGGACAAGCGCCGGCTCTTCGGCTTTGAAACGGAGATGAGCACCGGCCCCTAGAGTCGGAAATGACTAGCACGCATGTGCGGGAGAACCTTTACCTTTACCTTAATGGATATACCCTGGGAGATGATAGGAAGTGGCTATGCTAACTCTCTTTTTCTGTCTCCTATCCAGCTCTGGGCTGTGCTTTCTCTCATTTTAGCCCCTTTTCTGGGGTGTGTGCTCCCTTCTTCCTGGGAAACAGCATGTCCATTGTATAGTCCATCACACCACGTCCCCTTCTGCAGACACCAACCGTCACAATTGGATCCATCTGGAGATGCTTTGAGGGAGCTGTGCACAGATCCTGCAGAGTCTTGGAACATCCTCGGGCCTCTGGGACTGAAGTCTCTGCAGGAATTCTTTCGGAGAAGAACATCCATTCCGGAGCAAGCCCGCTTGCCTCCCAATATGGCTGCTTTCTGTATGTCGTGAATCGATGCCAGATCAGATTACGAGACAATAGTTGCTGGAAGGCTGGGCCTGTTTGATATGCAACTGAGCACCGAATCTGTTATATTACTTTTTGAGAAACATATTTTCAGCGTCCCCGGTTTCATCACTCTGAGTCGTGTGCATTTTTTCACCCCCTGCTGCTTGAAATTTGCTAGATTGAGTTTTTAAGCCCTCGATAAGTAATGCCAGCCAAACATTTAACTAAGACGCAGCTGTACGCGCACACAGACACACTGGTTTTAAACTCAGGGAGCTCATTAAGACCACAGCTCAAAGACAATCCTGAATAAACAGAAGCGTCGTCAGTTCTGTTCATCTCCGCTCTGGATATTTTTCGAAACAACATGGCTTTGCAGCTCTGACATTTGACAGTCCCCATCACTTGGTTATGGGTGCACGCTGGTGATTAGCGAGCTACATTCGTTAGCTGAAAATCTTTGGCTTGAGAAGCAAGTTGTCCCCAATTAAAGGATGTAGAGTTTTACAAAGTAGGAAAATGATATAAAATGGGCCATCTTAGACGATGAACTTACACGATGAAATATTTGGACTTGCAAATCCTACGAGGTCCAGTCTGGTAAAAAAAAAAAACACCTACCAATTAAAAGAAATAAAGAGCTAGGTTAATGCCATAAAGGTAATCCTCAATTTATAACCGCCACTGGGACCAGAATTTCCACTGCTAAGCAAAGTGGTTTTTAAGTAAATTATGCCCAATGTCATGACCTTTTTGTCACAGTTGTTAAATGAATAATTTCACCTGAGATTCCAGGCGCATGTCTTCCAACTGGACTGGGCTGGTATATTTTTCAGTCTCTGGTGTAAGCATACCAGGAGAAGGAGGAAGAATGATGGTGAAGTAGAGGTAGAAGGAATGATGGAGTAGAAGGGGAAGGAGAAGGAATGATGGTGGAGGAGGAGGAGGAGGGGAAGAAAAGATGGTGGAGGAGAAGGACAAGGAATGATGGTGGAGGAGGAGGAGAAAGAGAAGGAGAAAGATAAGGAGAAGGAGAAAGAATGGTGGTGGAGAAGAAGAAGGATTGCTGGTGAAGGAGAAGGAGAAGGAAGAGAAAGAGCAAGAGAAAAAGAGCTTTGACAGATCTTTGGTCCTGATTAATCCCAGTGCTCTTTCAACCTGCCTCAGTTCAGCTGCTAATATTTTTTTTTTCATCCTTTCACCACAGGCTAATAAATCTTGGAAGTGAGGAGGAAATGGACACCACACAAACCCACGCAGAGTAGACTCCTTCACAGCCGTATCCAGGTCAACTTACTGCAACTCCTTCCAAAACTGATACTTCTAAAAAGCTTTTGAATATTTCAAGAGGTCCATCCTCAATGTTTTAAGATCTTTAAATTAGAAGAAATGACTAGATAATAAATAAGGAACAGTGCTGGCTGAGGAGAAATAAGTCACCGTTAGCAGTGGATTAATGGTTCATTTCTATTTCTCCACCAAGATTGTCCACTGGGGAGTCAGAAATTTATCTTCAAGTGAAGCCAAAATGCAGGGAGTGGGGCTCCTGCTAGACACCTAGACACCATCCGTTGTTTTTGACTGTATCCAGCACCATCCTCCTCTTTCCTCTGTTTTCTTGTGCAAATGTCCACATAGAGAATATGAAACATTAAACATCAGGAAATAGGTCCCTCTCCCTATAAGTAGTTCATCTAATTCTGACTGGGAGATGAAGATAGGGCAAAGGAATACTTAGCTGGGAATAAGTAAATGTAAGGGACGCAGTGGCTCAGTGGGTTAGGACGCTGAGCTTGTCGATCGGAAGGTCGGCAGTTTGGCGGGTCGAATCCCGAGTGCCGCGTAACAGAGCGAGCGCCTGTTACTCGTCCCAGCTTCTGCCAACCTAGCAGTTCGAAAGCACCTAAAAATGCAAGTAGAAAAACAGGGACCACTACGGTGGGAAGGTAACAGCGTTCCGTGCGCCTTTGGCGTCTAGTCATGCCGGCCACATGACCACGGAGACGTCCTTGGACAAGCGCTGGCTCTTCGGCTTTGAAACGGAGATGAGCACCGGCCCTAGAGTTGGAAACGACTAGCACGCACGTGCGGGGGAACCTTTACCTTTACCTTTTAACTAAATGTAGGGAAGTCCTTCCTTCCTTCCTTCCCTTCCTTCCCTTCCTTCCTTCCTTCCTCTCATTTCATCTTCCTTCCTTCCATCCATCCTCTCCTACTTCCCTCCCTCCCTTCCCATCATCTTATCTCCTTCCTTATTTCTTATTTCATCCCTCCCTCCCTCCCTCCCTCCCTCCATCCATCCATCCATCCATCCGCTCTCCTACTTTCTTTCCTCCCCATCTCCCCATTTCCTTCCTTCCTTCCACTCTCCTTCCTTGTTTTCCTTGACCCAAGATAAATCTCAGGTTCTCATTCAATGAAAATTTTAGTATCGATGGAATCACTCTTTCATATCGTAAGTCACCATTTTTGCCTAGCTAACATACTGACTTGACGGCATAATCCTCTAACATCACCTAGCACGGCTGGCTGGAGAATTCTGGGAGTCGAAGTCCACAGATCTTCAAGTCACCTGGGGTTGGCAAACCGTGCTCTAAGGAGGGATCTGGTAGGGAATCAGGGCTTGGGCAGCTTCGATCTACTTTACATGGCCTGGATTGCACGTAAGCAGAAAAAGAGCATGTTTTCTCTGCACATCTTGGTTGGGAAGTCCATTAGCCAGCACGAGTGCTCAAGCACACAGAAACTCTAGAGATGCGAATGGTTCCAGGAGGGCTGTTAGAAAACTGCAGTTGGTTGGTTTGCAGGTTTGCAAATATTCCCATAGCTGATGTCCTGACATCTTTGTTGTCATTGTTTATTTAACAGCCTCGTTGCTTTAGCGCTCTACGCAGGGGTGGTGGTGGAAAATGCTGCAGTCTAGCTTTTGTGGTAGAAATCGGCGCCGTTGACACTGCCCGATAGTGAGCAGCCCAACAGTGCCATCTGATGGGGTTTGGGGTGGTGTAGGAAACACGCTGATCGATCATGTTTGTTCAAGCAGATGGGCTGAGGATGGAGAGGAATTGCTTTGCTTCCACTTCTTGCCGAAAATGTATCCCTGTTTGAAGCTTTTCCCATCAATCATCCCCAAAGTTTGAGCTGGAACCGTTCCAGGGCAACTCCTTAAAATGTTCCATAGGAATGAAAATGTCGAGCTGGAGGATGAGATTAGAGCTATATATGGACACGAGTCAGTGGCTGCTCAAATTTGCAGACTCAAATATATCTGCAGGAAGGGGTCAAAAGGTCAAGGTAGGTGGATGGGACGAGGCAACACACAAAGACAAAGTAGAAACACTCTCTCTCACGCACACACAGATGGAGCTTTAATCTTGCCATCATGAGTTGGTGCCCATATCCTGCAGACAACTCTAGATTGGTATCTGCCAAATTGCCAAATGTCTAGCTATGGACTTGTGTTAAGTTGCCAAGGCATTCTGTTGGGTCTGATCCCAGTTCCTTCCTTCATATTTATTTTGGAGCTATTTTAAGTCCATTTAGTCAGTATTTCCTGTTTAGCCATGCAGTGCTACTCTTAAGGTAGGTCTGTGCCCTCAGGGCGAACTCAGACTGAAAATATGTGCAGGCTGAAACTATAGAATTATGTTAACATCTGCAGAATAATTCTTAGGAAGTACAGGAGAAAATAATTACTTTACTAAAAAAAGGGGGGGCGAGCGGAATCCAGTTCCCATAAAAGCATGCACTAATGCACTTAGCTGTCAAACACAATGGTGCTTTAAAATGACGGAGGATTCCAGAGTGCTGTAAAGATGTAAAAAGTGTAAAATACAGAAAACATTTATTTTAAGCAACGTGTTTCATACTGATGATCCATCTGGGTTTCTAAGGGCAAAGGAAGATCTAATTCAGCCATAGGATGGCAAAGGATGGGTTAAATCCTAACGTAGCTTGATTTGGGTCTTGCTAGAGGTGTGAACTCAGCCACAGTGTCTTACGTAGGGCTGAAACAAGCCATGGTTTATGGTGATTCATGGACCTACACAATGAATCCCAATGCAGGAAGGCCATCACCAGTTGGATGTTGGTGGAGAACTATAATGGGATTGTCCTTGGAACTTCAAATGGTTGCTAAATGGATGGTTGAGGACTACCCATAAGTGAAGTAGATGGATCCCAGATTGACAAGGGCTCTGAAGACCATTACATGGGCTTGAAGACCTTCATGTAAACTTCCTCTTTAGCAGCAAAGAGACTTGCCTGCTTGCTGCCATCCTAGGCAGCCTGTTAGAAAATTGGAAGATCTCCACTCTCCTCATGAATTAGGGAAAGGGATTCCAAAGGAGAAACAATCCCATTTCTGGAATTCTTGAAATCCATTTCATCTCAATCCGTCTCACCCATTTTGACAATGCCTTCTTACTAGCCCACAGCCTTGACCTCCTCTCCATGAAGACTCAACAATAGCTTACGAGAGTTGTCCTGCTCTTCTAAGCAAGAAGGAAAGGGTCCTTGGCAACTTTAAGATGGGTGGACTTCAAGCCCCAGAATTCCCAGCCAGCTTAGAATTCTGGGAGTTGACGTCCACCCATCTTAAAGTTGCCAAGTTTGGGAAATCTTGCTTTAAACTCATCTGATGTATGTTGCATGAGAAAGTCTCCACACAGAACAGAGCTGGAAGGGACCTTGGAGGTCATCTAGTCCAACCCCCTGCTCAAGCAGGAGACCCTATATCATTTCAAATAAATGGTGGTCCAGTCTCTTCTTAAAAACTTCAGTGACGGAGCACCCACAGCTTCTGAAGGCAAGCTGTTCCACCGGTTAATTGTCCTCACTGTTAGGAAGTTTCTCCTTAGTTCTAGGTTGCTTCTCTCCTTGATATGTTTCCATCCGTTGTTTCTTGTCCTGCCTTCTGGTGCTTTGGAAAATACTGGACGCATCATATAAGAGCCTTGGTGGAGCAGTGGGCTAATGCCTCCTTAAGTAACACCAGCTGCCTGCCATTAGTGCAGGTTCGAGTCCCACCAGGCTCAAGGTTGACTCAGCCTTCCATCCTTCCGAGGTAGGTAAAATGAGGACCCAGATTGTTGGGGGCAATTAAGCTGACTTTGTAATAATGCCGCTTGGGTGTGTGTGTGTGAAAGCCCTAATAAGCAGGCATATACATAGAATGAAGGCTACTGCTAAGCTTGTAAGCCGCCCTGAGTCTTTGGAGAAGGGCGGGATATAAATGTAATAAAAATAAAAATAAATAAATAAATATACCCGACTCTTGGGAAACTGTGCCTTAAGACCTCTCTGTTCCGCCAGGCACCAACTGGGTGCCAAAATGCTCGATTTTTAAGAAAAGTGATTTCCACAGCAGGTGTTGGTAATTAACAGGAATGAATCCGTATCGTGTTTGCCGATGTAACCTTTCCACTTCCAGGAGGCACAAACCTGTCTGAGAATACGCAGAACTGCCCAGTTCTGCCAATATGTACTTGGGCACCAGCAGCATTTAACGTAAACATGCTAAATAAAACCAATATTTGTCTCTCTCTGAAACCCCAGTGGAGATTTTCCAAAAACAGAAAGGGAGGGAAACTAACTTTCCATATTGCAAGGTGTTGAAAAATAAGTCACGGAAGCTCAACTCTTGGCCCACTTTATGACCAGGGGATAAATAATTTACCAGCCTTAGCCTCGTATTGAGCCAAGGCTGAAAGGGAAGAGAGGACTCTTGCAATATTTCTTGCTTTGGACATGTTTCTGCTTAATAATAATAATAATAATAATAATAATAATAATAATAATAATAATAATAATAATAATAATAATAATAATAATAATAATAAGAATAAGAAGAAGAAGAAGAAGAAGAAGAAGAAGAAGAAGAAGAAGAAGAAGAAGAAGAAGAAGAAGAAGAAGAAGTTGGAAGGGACCTTGGAGGTCATCTAGTCCAACCCCTTGCTCAGGCAGGAAACCCTATACCATTTCAGACAAGTGGCTGGTCAGTCTCTTCTTAAAAACTTCCAGTGTTGGAGCATTCACCGCTTCTGGAGGCAGGTGGTTCCACTGGTTAATTGTCCTCAGTGTCAGGAAGTTTCTCCTTAGTTCCAGGTTGCTTCTCTCCTTGACTAGTTTCCATCCATCGCTTCTTGTCCTGCTTTCAGGTGCTTTGGAGAATAGCTTGACTCCCTCTTCTTTGGGGCAACCCCTGAGATATTGGAAGACTGCTATCATGTCACCCCTCACCCTTCTCTTCATTAAACTACACATACCCAATTCCAGCAACCGTTTCCTATATGTTTTAGCCTCCAGTCCCCCAATCAGTCAAGAACAGCAGATCTTCATTTAGATCTTCTGTTCTTGACTGATTCCCTGTGTAAAGCTTGAGCAGGGGAGTTTGGCCAGTTGTAGACAAATGCTCACAAGGTACAGGTTCAATTTTCTCGTTAGTAACTTTGCCAAGGTAATATATTCAGCCACAGAATCCTCACCTTTTACAATTTCTGAGATCCATAATGACTAGCCTTCCTCAATTTGCTCATGGAAAAAAGAAAGGAAAGGAAAGGAGAAAGGGAAGGGAAGGAAGGAAAGGAGGAAGGAAGGAAGGAAGGAAAGAAAGCAAGAAAGAAAGCAAAAAAGAAAGCTTGGGTAAACAAGAGGAAACAAAGCTAAGGGTGACACTGAAGGGAAAAGAAATATATAAATATTTTGAATATATATAGAAAATATGTTGTCACCGAGAAGGGTCAACCTATTCTCCAAAGCACCAAAAGGCAGGAAAAGAAGCAAGGGGTGGAAACTAATCAAGGAGAGAAGCAACCTAGAACTAAGGAGAAACTTCTTGACAGTGAGGACAATTAACCAGAAGAACAGCTTGCCACCAGAAGTTGTGGGTGGTCCATCACTGGAGGTTTTTAAGAAGAGATTGGACAGTCATTTGATCGGAATAGTATAGGATCTCCTGCTCAAGGAGAAGGTTGGACTAGAAGACCTCCAACTCTGTTATTCTGATGTTCCGACGTGAAATGGAGACTTTTACTACACCCAAAGCAGTGACGTTGATGGAGAATGAAGATAGAATAAGATCTGGAGTTCTTCAAAGGGCCCAGTGGGTTGGACCAGTACACTTCCAGCTGCTTCATTTTATATCTAGTTTAGGAAGTAAGAACTGTGTTAGTGCATTCAGCATTTACAGGGTTGAACGTTATTTCCTCAAGAGATGCCTCATGGGAATTGTAGTCTGACAGTTTGGTGAATACCATGCTTACCTAGTTAAGTGGGTGGAGTTTTAAGTTCTATGGCAGGACTTCTGGGCTTTGTCTTTGTTCTACATCTCTTCACGAATGCATGCAAGGACGCTTCTTCGCTCCAAGACAATATGGGGTGAATTTACCTTCCATCTTTTACACTGCCAGGATGGACAGATGTGCCACGTTGGAGGATCTTATCAGCAAAAGTAAGTCTGCCTAGGAAGCTTGACCAATAAAGTCTGTTGAACACCATTCTGCAGAGTTTATCTGCTCTTTGGACCATTCATTATAAAGCAATTTAATTCGTGTTCCATCATACCCAGTGTTGCTTTGGGAACCAGGGAGCAAAAGGAATGGGTGTGAGATAGGAGAACGCTGCTCATTACTTGGAGAAAGAGAGAGAGAGATGCCTTCTAGTGTCTGCAGACTTAAGATATCAGATCCTCTAATCTGTTGTAATGCCGGTCGAGGGTTAAACTCTGATTGGGGGAGAAGAATTGAAATTTTTCTAGCCCCGTGATTTACTGATTGGCAAATCACCGTCATTCAATGATGGTCAAGGGATTATAGAACTAGGATAAGAATCCCAGGCCTCTTCACCCTGTATGTTAAGCCGTCACTTGTTTAAACCTAGTTGATTAAACTGTAGAGGCTAGGATCAAACAAAACACTAAATCTAAATGTGGCTTTTTGCCGTACCCAACTTGTTTGGACCTCCAACTTCTATCCCTTCAAACCAACTTGGGGTCAAGGGTCATGGGTAATGAGAGTGAAAGCTCAAAGAATCTACAGGGAATGCTCGTTAGCTACCAGAAGAACATATGTAGAGTTCTCATGTTACCCACCGAAAGAGTCTGCAGAAAATGGAATTGAGATGGGCCACATGTTGTCTGCAAGGGTAATTGGATTCCTTTTTAAAATATCTGTTCCACACCCAAGTCCCCCAGTCCACTGGTTCCCTGCTTTATGAATCCCCCTTGATGAAAGAAAGATTAGATTCTTCCCACCAGATAAGACGGACAGTGAATTGTGTTATTGTCATTGGCTGCCCACCCTATCAAAGCCTGAGCTGAGAAATCATTTTTAGCAGAAGAACCCAGCGGCGTAGATAAAGTGATGTTTCAGCATCCCAAATCACTGAACAATTACTGTACATGCATTCTTGGGATTTAACCTGAATATTACAGCTAAATTGCAGGAAAGCATCTTTCAGAGAGAGAGAGAGAGAGAGAGAGAGAGAGAGAGAGAGAGAGAGAGAGAGAGAGAGAGAGAGAGAGAGAGAGAGAGAGAGAGAGAGAGAGAGAAAACGTCTAGAACCTTGTTAGCTTGAATAAAGGACGTATCTTTCCAGCTGCCAGCAAAGAAAAGAAGATTGGATTTGATATGAATCCTGGAAGAGTTTTTGAAGAAGGACTTTAGATCAGATATATCCAACCTTGGCACCTTTAAGACTGTGGACTTCAACTCCCAGAATTCCTCAGCCAGTTGGGGGGAGGCGGGGCTGGACCTGGAACGTTTGTATACATGTAACAGTTCTGAGCTGAGTTCTCTCTTGACTCCATCCCCAGACTGTCTCCTCTTCTCCTACTCTCTCTGTCTCTGTCTGTCTGTCTGTCTGTCTGTCTGTCTGTCTGTCTGTCTGTCTGTCTGTCTCTCTCTCTCTCTCTCTCTCTCTCTCTATCTATCTATCTATCATCCATTCATCATCAACACAAAGAAACTGAAGCTGAAAGATCAACCTACCTGTGCTTTTGAAAAAGGTTTTCATTTGTGTTGCACAAAATAAATTCCACACTTGCTTAGATTTTTTTTCCTCCCCTCCTTCTAATGCAATGCAAGGAGAAAAAACTTTCTTGGCGCGGCAAGACTCGGCAAACATTCCCCATCCATCTCAATAAATAAATTCATAGACCTCTCTCACATTTGTTAAGGTATTGCCAGGTATATCTGATTCATTCAGGGTAAGACTCACACCATCTGTTCAAGGCTGGAGTGTGTGCTGTTGCGTTGTATAACTGCCATATGACAACCAGCTCTATGGGCAAAATTCCCACCTCAGATTTAATACTTTGCGTCTCTTACATCTCTAGCAAAAATCTGAGCTTTCTTTTTTTAAACAAAGCTCTTAAGGGTGGTGATATTAAAGCAGAGTCAGTAAAGCCAATCTCTCTCTCTCTCTCTCTCTCTCTCTCTCTGTTGGTTTTTAGCTATTTCAGTTTAATTTATTGAAAAGATTAAAACCCAAAATCGAAAAGAAAAAAAATGAACACAGAACAAAACTAGATAAAAATGTTGTCAAAATTTAAATTAAAAAAAAGAAGAAAAACAAAGGACAAAACCTCATATAATCCCTATTATCTATCTATCTATCTATCTATCTATCTATCTATCTATCTATCTATCTATCTATCTATCTATCTATCTCATCTGCCTGTCTGTCTGTCTATCTGTCTATTCGAAGAGGTAGGTAGCAGACGAGGCTTCTTTGTCCTATCAGGGGACATAAGAAGACTAAAAAAAAAATAAATCCTACCCATTTATATTTCCTGAAGTCTTACTGGCCTTTATTTATTTGCTTTATTTTGACACCGCAACACCGCCAGGGGATCCCTAGAAGTGCAGAGAATAAAAATGACTGAAGAAATGTCTAATCAAATCAAATTTCTATTAAGGTCCTGGGCAATGTTGAAAAAAAAATCTGAGGTTTCTTATTTATCTGGGGAGAACTGTCATAGCATGCAGAAAGGTATCTGAGCTGGGAAAGAGTCCGGCGTTCAATCTTGGACAAATGCTGCAAAATCTCCAGATGTTTTAGACTACAACTCCCGCCCGCAATGGCTCTTGGCCAGCGATGGGTGTAATTGATCCTAAATGCTCTGAGAATGCTAGATTCCCTGTCCCATCCTTGTTAAATTACCACTGAGAGAACCAAGGTCAGTTTTTCCCAACGTTGGCAAATTCTAAATGGGCGGAGTTCAACACCCAGCACTCTCATCCAGGGCCCTATGGGCTGCGGAATTCTGGGAGTTGAAGTCCAACATCTGGAATTTGCTATGGTTGGGAAAGACTAGTCTAAATGCACCAACATTTTAAAGCAGTACAAAACCATTAGTTCGTTTCCCGGGCTTGAGGCTCCAAGTACATGCAGGAATCCACTTCTTGATTATGTTGGTTGATTTTGGTTTGTACTATCTCAGCTGCTTTATCTTTTAACTTTTGCAATGGCTGTCACTGTTTTTATTTTATTTTGATTCTATTCCCTGCCTTGTTGAGATGAGTGACTCTATAAAGTGGAAAAGTAAATGAACAAGACAGTTTCCATCAGGTCTGATTAGAAAAATGGGTTGGGCAGGCCTTCTTATTTAATAAACTCCTCCTTGCTCTGAGGGGTCCTTGGCGCTCTCTGAGCTTGGCTGTTTTTCTTGTAGACGTTTCCTTACCCAAACTACATAACATCATCAGTGCTAGTACTTGTGTAGCACTGAGGATGTTACTTAGTTGGGTCATGAAATGTCTGCAAGAAAGCAGAGCTCAGAGAGCATCAAGGACCCCAAAGTCCTTCTCCTCCTCAACTAGGTAACAACTAGGTACCCAACTAGGTAACATCATTAGTGTTAGAAGGAAATGGATGGGTCATGAAATGTCTGCAAGACAAGGAAGGAAGGAAGGAAGGAAGGAAGGAAGGAAGGAAGGAAGGAAGGAAGGAAGAAAGAAAAGAAAAGAAAAGAAAAGAAGGAAAGAAGAAGGAAGACAGATCACTGATGATGTTACCTAGTTGGGTCATGAAATGTCTGCAAGAAAGCAGAGCTCAGAGAGCATCAAGGACCCCAAAGTCCTTCTCCTCCTCAACTAGGTAACAACTAGGTACCCAACTAGGTAACATCATTAGTGTTAGAAGGAAATGGATGGGTCATGAAATGTCTGCAAGACAAGGAAGGAAGGAAGGAAGGAAGGAAGGAAGGAAGGAAGGAAGGAAGGAAGGAAGGAAGGAAGGAAGGAAAGAAAAGAAGGAAAGAAGAAGGAAAGAAGGAAGACAGATCACTGATGATGTTACCTAGTTGGGTCATGAAATGTCTGCAACAGAAGGAAGGAAGGAAGGAAGGAAGGAAGGAAGGAAGGAAGGAAGGAAGGAAGGAAGGAAGGAAGGAAGACAGATCACTGACGATATTACCTAGTCAGGTAATGAAAGGTCTGCAAGAAAAACCCCCAAGCTCAGAGAGCAACAAGGACCCCTCATTTCAAGCCTGAGCTACAAATATTCTCCATTATCAGATCTCCTGGTTTTCTTCAGTTGCCCACCTCGCCAAGTGGCAGGCCGAGAAGACCTCACCAGCCAGCAGCAGCTACGTCTCCCCAAAGCGGCCTGTCATTCATTGCTCTGGGGCTGCCTTCTCAAGGCTGCTCTTCAGGGCATCGGATATTTAATTGAAACGTTCCTCTCCATCATTACTCTATAACAAACACATTGAGTTAATCTTCCATTGTCAAGCCGCACTCCATCATTAAGCGCTGCTAACTGCGGCAGCCTCAAACCCCAACTGTGAGGTATCTCGGCAAAATAGCAGCTGTTCTGCTCTATGCTTTGGGCTGGGGGAGGGTGTCCCTCTTTTTCTGTCCTTTTGGTTAGCTTTCCCCGGGGTTTGTGGCAGTTCACACAGGTTGTCATTTCTTCGGGGGGGGGGGCATGATGTTTAGGAAGGTTTGGTCAGGGCCAAAAAGCTGGGATGAGCAGCGCAGCCTTGATTTCTTGTGTCGCTTTCTTCCTTGGCGTTGTCTTCCTACCCTTTCCCCCCCCACACACACTTTCCAACAGATGATCAAATGCCCTGGGGAAGAAGCTGAGAAGCCAATAAGCAATTTATTTATGGCAGGAACAGAAGGAGCTACCAACGAGAAGGAGACAAACAGGCTTTTCAAGAGGAGAAGGGAAGAAGTGCGAGGTTGGAGATCAATATGCCAACTGCCAACCGGCCCCCTGGAGACTCTCCATTTTTTTATTATTATTTTTTTGAAAACACTCAACCCGTGCAGCTTTTCAGCCTAAAGATGGCACGTCTGCGAGGGCTGCAATCGGATCGCTTGTTTTGCAGACTTAGTTCCAGCCATAATATCCTCTTTTTCTTTCTCCAAATCCCAGGGGAGAAGAATCCCGGTGCCAAACCCAACCTCCCCCCCCGCCTCCAATCCTCTTCCGTGCCAAGAGAGGTCCATCCTTGCTCAGGCTTTTAATGTGCACTAATTTATGTGCCTTGATTCCTCTCCCTTGCTGATGCCAGCATTATCATTTTAACTGGGGCCAGAGTTCAGGGTTGAATTTACATTACATTAAACTTGGGTCGCTGGCTGCCTTGGCTATGGCTGAGGGCCCCGAAAGTCAGGCTTGCAAACTCTCCAAAGCAAATGGGCAACCTGTGAGGTGAAAGTCAGCTAGTCAAGGCCATTTAAGAGAGTTTTGTTGCAAAGGCTAATTGGGAGCTGCTGCACCGTCCCCGAGAAGGTCGGGAACACTCCAGCCCCTTCTGTCTAGGTCTCAAGAGTCTCCCTTAGGGGTATCTGTCTGGAATGCTACTCTTTGTTACCCTGGGCCTCAAGAGAAGGAGTGGGGGGCAAGAACCTGGCAGGAATTGGGGATGGGGAAAGCCAAATGGCGCGTGCATAGCCTGGTTCTGGAGAGCACAGTTGTAATCATACCATTGGAGGGTGAAGTGCAACATAGGTCTTGGCATGTGGAGAACTTGGCGTTCTTCTCCGCCCAAGGCAACTTCCAAGACCTTCCAAGAAGAGGGAAATCTGTAGATTAGGCTTGGACTGTGGAGACCTTGGTATAAGGAGGAGGAGGTGGGGGAGCGGGAGGAGGAAGAGGAAGAGGAGGAGAGGGAGGAGATAGGAGGAGGGGAGGAGGAGGAGATAGGAGGAGAAGGAGAAGGAGAAGGAGGAGGAGGAGGAGGAGGAGAAGGAGAAGGAGAAGGAGAAGGAGAAGGAGGAGGAGGAGGAGGAGGAGGAGGAGAAGAAGAAGAAGAAGAAGAAGAAGAAGAAGAAGAAGAAGAAGAAGAAGAAGAAGAAGAAGAAGAAGAAGAAGAAGAAGAAGAAGAGAGGAGGAGGAGGAGGAGGAGGAGGAGGAGGAGGAGGAGGAGGAGGAGGAGGAGGAGGAGGAGATTGAATCCTTCCCTCCAGCTGCTGCTCTTGGAATAAACCTCCTGCCTTTTAAATTAAACACATTTGCCTTAATCTCTCACCCAGTCAAGGCTGACATCATAGTTTGTCATGAGCTAAGGCTTGTCCAAGTCTGCTCTGTGGAATAAAGTGTCACGGGCTGGTTTTTGCTTAGCAAGCTCACCCATCAATTGAAGCTCACGCACCACGACGGCAAAGTTGACAGGTCGTGTGAAGCCAAAATGTGCCTTGAGGGCTTGTGTTTTATCTCCTAACCTCCAAGAGTTACCCAACTCTTCCAGAAAGAAGTCAGAACGCAGCGGTTTCCAGAAAAGGGTGGTGTCTGTTTGGAGGGAACTGGCTCATGGTTTAGGATTGCTTCATGATTTTAATCCAAAACAGCCTACGAGGGAATTCTCCAGAAGATATTTCCCCGAAATCGGTTTGGGGAAAGGGGCCGGATGGAGGAGGCTGATCGGCCAACCATCTTGGTTCTGTCAGGAGGAAAAGTTCACCTGGAAATTCATTTAAATCTCTTGAAGGGGGGAGAGAAACAGCTGAGATTCGAAGGTGACGGGGGAGCGAGCTAGTGACATTTCCAACACCAAAAAAGGGAACTGCTAAAGCAGAATCTGCATGTGTTAGATGGGTGATAGCAGGCAGACCAGACAGGAAACATGGACAGATAAGTAGATTCGATTTTATTGTAAACTTACATCAAAGAGAAGCTTGCGGGTTTGAAATTCTTCCTCCATCTCCTTTACAGCTCAAGAAAGTAGGGAGGGTGCCTCTTGCGCCTCTGGCTATGCCCACTGTATAGTTGTGGGTCCATTCTGTCACCACAATCAGGGCTTCAGCACCTTTTATTATTTCTTCTCGTTTCTCCACCGTTGGCCCTTCGTGCTGATGCCTCGTTGGCAGGTTGGAAGGGCACAGGAGTGAAAGCAAGCGAACGCTTTTATCCACGATCAAAATATAAATGGTTTCATTTATCAGGCTTTGCAAGGGGAAGGGGAGTATTCACAACTTGCCTCCAGAAGCGGTGGATGCTCCAACACTGGACGTTTTTAAGAAGAGATTGGACAAACATTTGTCTGAAATGGGATAGGGCTTCCGGCCTGAGCAGGGGGTTGGACTAGAAGACCTCCAAGGTCCCTTCCGGCAATGGGGGAAAAGTCGCGAGTTTGACACGCCTGGTGTAGGGTACGGGGGGTCTCCTGCTTGAGACCAGAGGACTTCCAAGGCCTCTTCCAATTCTGTCGTTCTGTATTCTGTTCTGTATTCTTATTCTGAGCTAGACCAGGTTGCAGAAGAGTTTCAAACAAGGAGGTCAAATATATATTTTTTTCTTTTCTTGTACGGAGAAAGCCGTTTCAGCCGTACTTGGTCCATTAGTCTTCAAATTGAGCAGAAAACCCTGATGGTGTGGGGTTGGGGTTTTTTTCCCCCTTTTCCAAAACGTTTGCCAAAAAGTGACTCATTTTTAACATCTCTCTTTCCTTCTCTCCTTTCTTCCCACCTACTTCTTCTCCTCCTCCTCCCTCTGGACCACTCCAGAGTTTTGTTTCGTTTTGATTTTCATGCAGTTCTGTGCCAGTCTTCGGGAAAAGCAAAGTTTTCTCTCTTCTTCTGTCCACCCTAATTGTCTTGACTGAATAATTCGCATTTAGACGTGGTTTTTTTTCCATTTCTATGTCCTCGCAGCCCCCCCCCCTGTGAGTTAAGTCTTGTTTTTTTTTGCAGCATGGATACTGATGATGTCTGACTAACCATCCCCTAATTGTTCTTTTCTTGCTGCTTCTCCTGACCCACCCTCCAGAGAAGACAGACTCTTTTCCTCCTGGAGTAACCCAGCTGTGGCAAAGTCTCCCTATGGACTAGGAAGAAAGGCCTCTCTTTGAAGCAAGAGGAATTGGGTTTAAAAAGAAAAAGGAAAAGAAAGCTGGGACGGTGGCTAATTAAAGAGATTCGCCTGTCCCAGAGGAGCTGAGATGGCCTCCCCAAAAGCAGAACATCTGGTTGAAGAAAGAGGGGCCAAGCCATTATTGAAATGGGTCACCGACAAAGCACATTGCAGGAGGAGCATCCGTGAATCTGTGATGACAGAAAATGTGTCTCGTTGCACCATTTCCAACTATCCATCTCAGGGGCTGCCCCAAAGAAGAGGGAGTCATGCTATTCTCCAAAGGCTGGACAAGAAGCAACGGATGGAAACTCATCAAGGAGAGAAGCAACCTGGAATGAAGGAGAAACGTCCTGATAGCGAGAACGATTAATCAGTGGGACGGCTTCCCTCCAGAAGTTGTGGGTGCTCCATCCCTGGAAGCTTTTAAGACAAAGAATGGACAACCATTGGACATTCCAGCTGACTTCATCCCAGGCATCCAGATTTGATTAAAAGGCATAAGGTTTTGGGAGCTACCAATCCCTTCCTCTGATGCAAGGAGCGGCTAAGTTTGAACCACATTGGTCTGGGCACCCCATGCCTCGCAGGGAAGGAGTTGCCGCTCACCAAGGCTGATGATGTTTAATCAGATATGTTGGTTGCAGAAGCTACCCAGCGCCTCCTGATTTTTCAATGCAAGACACCCACTCGTTCCCAGATGTTCCAGGCAGCGTTTGGGAGGGGTGTAAGATAATCCCAAGCTTAAGACTGGGAGAGAGAGGGGGGGGATAGAAAGAGAGACAGAGGGAGAGAGAGAAGGAGAGGGAGAGAGAGGGGGAGAGAAAGAGAGAGAGAGAGAGAGAGAGAGAGAGAGAGAGAGAGAGAGAGAGAGAGAGAGAGAGAGAGAGAGAGAGAAAGAATTTCATTTGGCAGGAACCTCATTTACTTGGTGGGTTCCAGAAACTGAGTTCTGCCCCATTTTACGACTTTTCTTGCCACATTTGCTAAGTGAATCGTTGCAGTTGTTAGCCACCCAGTTGTGAAGTGAATCTGGCTTCCCCATTGACTTTGCCCGTCATAAAGTCGCAAAAAGGGGATCACGTGACTTCCCCCCCCAGGGACACTGCGACCGTCATAAAGGTGAGTCAGTTGCCAAGTATCCGGATTTTGACCGCCTGACCGTGGAGAGGCTGCAACGGCCGTGAAGTGTAAAAAAATGGTCATCGGTCCCTTTTTTTTCTACGCCCGTTGTAACTTCGAAAGGTCACTGAATGAACGGTTGTAAATCGAGGAGCCCCTGTGATAGAAACTGAAGTCCTAAGTTGGGGAGTATCTGTAAGCCGTCAGACGGAATGGGAGGTTTTTCTCACTCCGTTGAAGAGCATCTCAGCGCGTTTGGATCAGGAACTGCCTCTCTTTGCTTGACACGGGAACAAATTAGGGAGACTCTTCTCCAATCTTGTAGACATTAGTTATCACTGGGGGAAAAAAAAAGGCCACTGCATTGAGGGTGGGGGAAAAAATCTGAAATATTCTCCTTTCTGATAGATTGTCATCCACGGTTCTTGTCCCAGTAATTTCCTATCATAAAAACGACTTCGGTATTTCCATTCCAAGCCCTGTTTAATTCAACTGTAAAAAATGTACAGTGAGACGAGGTTTGTCATAAAAATTCCGCTCCTGGAAATCATTTCTAGAACAAGAACAAGGAGGAGGAGGAGGAGGAGGAGGAGGAGGAGGGAGACTTGCAAACAATGCTGGCAGCCTTTCAGATGGGCTGAAAACTGTCAAATGTTTCGTCAGCAATCACGGCGGGAGGGAAGGAGGCCCGTGGGAATGGCCCGAATGAAGAACAGCCCCGTCCACTAACCTTTTCGGCAGAGATTGGCAGATCTTGGACAGGCCAGACATTTTGTGTTTTGCTCCTTCTTCCCCTCCCCCCTCTCTTCCAACCGTCCGACAGGAATTGCACTGCAATCAGGAGTGTCCAACCTTGGCAACTGGAAGACCTGTGGACTTCAACTCCCAGAGTTCCCCTTCCAGCTATTTAGAGAATTGCATTGCTCTAAATCAGGGGTGTCCAACCTTGGCAACTGGAAGACCTGTGGACTTCAACTCCCAGAGTTCCCCTTCCAGCTATTTAGAGAATTGCATTGCTCTAAATCAGGGTGTCCAACCTTGGCAACTGGAAGACCCCGTGGACTTCAACTCCCAGAGTTCCCCTTCCAGCTATTTAGAGAATTGCATTGCTCTAAATCAGGGGTGTCCACCCTTGGCAACTGGAAGACCCGTGGACTTCAACTCCAGAATTCCCCTTCCATCTATTTAGAGAATTGCATTGCTCTAAATCAGGGGTGTCCAACCTTGGCAACTGGAAGGACCCGTGGACTTCAACTCCCAGAATTCCCCAGCCATTGAGAGAGTCCACAGGTTCTTCCAGCTGCCAAGGTTGGAGATGCCTTCTCTAAATAAATACATGAATGGAGAGTGTTGATTCTAAAATCCCATGTGACGTTGGGAGATGGGAGGAACAGCTGCAGCTTGGGTGATCAAGGTCAGGCAAAAGGTTTCTCAGCCTCTTCTCAGGAAAAAAAAAGGGGGGTGGTGGTGGTGGAAAGCATTTCAGACCCTCCCTAATTTCCCAGAGCATAAGAAGAAACGAGGGAAGAAATTCAGATTTGCAAGTTTCTTAGAATACATTGATTTTTGAGAAATAAATACACAAGGAGGTGGGTTAAACTAGTGAAATAAAACCTTAGAATCAGGGAACCTTAGACTGTATTAGCAGTCAGAGTCTGCACATTTTGTTTAGACTAGCTCAAATGACTAACAATTAGATTTATCTCCACTGTTTGTACAGGATTCATCACTCTTTCCTTCTCCTTTTCCCCATAAGTGACTGACCCCCATCACCCAGGGGAGCTTCACTAATGGAGGGTGGGCTATAACCTCAACCCCGCCAGCACCATCCAACTCTTTCATCACTACATCATACTGTCTTCTCAACTTCAAGAGGGGTGGGCTTCAACTGTCTTCTCAAGGAATTTTCCTAGACGATTCTAAGGTTTTGTTTACACACACCAGCACCAACCTCCTTGTGTATTTATTTATTCCTCCAAAAATCAGCTTGCAATACCTCTGTGTGTAAATTAGATTAAGTCCTTTAGGCCATGTAGAACTAAGCAACAGCAGAATAAGAAAATGTTAATAACGGAGAACAACAATCTATTTAGAAGTCAAGGAATTAATATCCACAATGCATGGTCAAAAAACTATGGAACAGAAAGAATCTACTTCAATGTGTCTCCACCCCTTGTAGCCTCATCCTTTAGCAAAGATGAAAATCTGAGCAGAGTTTTGCAACAAATGTGCCATCTTAGCCAAGAAAACATCTTGGTCTTCTGCCTTGCAAAAAAATACGATCTGATTTATTTGTCGAGGCTATCTTAGGTAGGCAAAATATTGGAGAATGTTGAAGGCTTAGAATGCTGGAGGACAAAGATGTAGCAATCTAACCTTGAGCTTCATCTTAACAATTGTTGAGGCTTGATTTAGAAGGACACGGAAGGCTAAGAGTTGGAATAGCCTTCGTTAACACTGTTGAACCCTGCCAGAATATTTTTTGGCAAAGATACTAGGGCGGGATGGGAGTGACTCAGAAATCTGCTCTTAAAGGCTTAGGCCTATTAAGTAATGGGTGTGTATAAACGGACATTCTTGTGTATGTAATTAAAACCAGGGAGGAGATATCAGAGATAATTTCAGAGGGTTGAGTTTGGGGATGCATTTTAGAACAAATGGAGCCTGGGCTTTGAAGAATATTCCACAAAAGGTCCCAGTGAATCCAATTAACTGCAAATGTTCAGTCAGCTTGGGGACCTCTCAGACTTGGGGTGGCATTTTAGGACCACACTGCAAAGATAGGGGCGGGGAGAGGACTTTGTTGGGTATTTCAACATGGGAAATGGGTACCTTAAGCTTTTGTGGGATTTATAGTAACCATCTAGCCCATTTTTCTCCAAGAGGGAGGAGGAGGAGGAGGAGGAGGAGGAGGAGGAGGAGGAGGAGGAGGAGGAGGAGGAGGAGAGAAGAAGAAGAAGAAGAAGAAGAAGAAGAAGAAGAAGAAGAAGAAGAGGAGGAGGAGGAGGAGGAGGAGGGAGGAGGAGGAGGAGGAGGAGGAGGAGAAGAAGAAGAAGAAGAAGAAGAAGAAATAAAAATAATAATGGGCCCTATTCGGATGACCATAACACCCTGGCTTATTCTTCTAAAAATCATGTTAGTTGCTAGCCACACCTGACCTTATGAAAGGTTGTAAATGCTCAATTTATTATTAGGCTATATATTTAACTATACAGTATATCTCTATATCTACAGTGATACGTCCTCTCCTTCTATAATCTACTTTGCCACAGCAAAATGTGGATTTTTTTCCATTGAATACGCGTCACACTGTGCTTTAAGTTCATCTGAAATGCAAATTATTTTTTGCTTCTTCTTTGCTTGGTCTAACATATTCACTTGGGTAAAACTGTTGTCAAATATGGAACCGTAACGGGGAACGGAGAGCATTATAAATGCTGCAGGTGCAATTCCAGGGGAAAAAAATATATATAACGATTTATTATTATTTTTAATCGGGAGAGGATGGTGGGGTCTGAAGACAGCCTGGAAGCATCTGGGTAACAATTTTACCAAAATGGCCTATGATAAAAACCACCAGCACTCAGTTCGTTGTATTGGGGGAATCATCCCTCATCAACATCCAATTAAAAACCCATTGTCAGTCTGTGACAAATGAAACCTTTAGCCGATCAAATCTGTGCAATGGTTCTTTTACAAGCCGCCACATTTAGCCCGCTGGGGTTTGACGTGTAAATGTGATACGACAAAATTTCCGTTCAGCGATGGCATTGCAGTGGAGCTGTGATCATTTTCTTGGGTGGGGGTGGGGGTTGGGGGGTAAAGGGAGCTCGCCCCTTGGAGCTTTTCAATGAAAGAACTAATTTTCCTGCCATCCTTTCCAGATTTATGAAAATATTTAATAAACGCAGAGTTGCAAAGACCTTTAAAAGGTTGCTTTGTCCTTTACATGACCTACAGGATGTGCTCTTTGGAAAGAGTGATATGCCACTGCCTTTTATGCTGTGTGGTAATCAGAATGTCAGCTCACACCGCCTGCCTCCTTCCTCTCCTCTCTCGTCTGCTCTCCTCTCTTCTGATTTTCCTCTCATCTAAAGTCCAAGCGAGTCAAATCTGTCCTTCAAACACGCCTAGTTGAGATGACTCCAGCTCTTCAGATGTTCCTCAGCATTTAGGGCTGGCTTAGAAGAGAGCTATGGTCAAGAGTTGACCACCAGATCTCCAGCTGCATCAGAAGTGGGCTGTTTCTCTTCAGGAACTCACTTTGGGTGGGTTATAAAAGGCCACAAATAAATCCAGGAATGTGTACTGGATGGTGTTGCAAGGAACCTCATCAGAAGACAGCATTCTGATCCACAACCAATGCCATCTCTTTCGGTGGCTCTGCTGAAGACCAGGTTGGATGGATTGGCAGGCCTTGCTATAAATCAGGGTTGGCCAACTGTGGCAGCTTGAAGACCTGTGGACTTCCGTTCCCAGAATTCCCCAGCCAGCATAGCTGATTGGAGAATTCTGGGAATTGAAGTCCAGAGGTCTTCAAGTTGCCAAGGCTGGAGACGCCTAAATAAATCCGTGAATGGAGACTGTTGAGTCTAAAACCCCGTGTGGCAAAGCAAAGATTCTTTTACCATTATTTCCACAAAGAAGCTTGCTGATCTAATATCTGTAGGGACTTGACTTGACGGTCCAAATGTGAGGACCATCTACGAGACTATTCTACACGAATAGTAGGATACTGAAATGGCTCAGTGTGAAAGTTGGAAAAAAAAACATTGTCCTGTGCGAATCGTAATAAAAAATTAAACAAATGAATTGAACAGAGAGAAGGACATTTGCATAACTCCAAGTCCGCTGCCAGGGAAACATTCAAATGAAAGCAAGATCTTTTCAAATAGAATGATTTATTTTAGTAGTCATTTTCCCCCTCACTTGGCCTGATGTATTTTTGAGTAAATGGTAAAAACCTTCTCTGGAGGACAGCTTGGAAGGTCCAGCTTAAAAAAAAAAAGGCTTGATTAAAAGCCAGCATTAATGCATTGTTGTGTGGAAGGAAATGAGAAATGAGGCATCGGCTTGCAATAAAATAAAATAAAAGTGAACACATAGTATATAATTGGCAAAAATGTGTGCAGTTAACAGGAATCCCAAGTCTTTATGTTCACTATCAGGTGATATCTAACATTCACCTCCCTTCCCTTCTTCCCCTTTCCTCTCCTCTCTTGTCCTCCCCTCCCCTCTCTCTCCCCTCCAATCAAAACTCCACTCCCTGGGGAAAAAAAAATAATCAGGAATCGAAACGGGAATGTAGAAAATAAATACCTTTCTTTTCGCAAACCCATTGAGTAGAATTTTTTTTACTTTCCCAAGGAGGATGCATTGAGAGTTTTCCTTCTGAATATTTAATTTCATTCCTAGTCATACTCATGTGCTTATCTAAGGAATGTGCCCTCCAGAAAATACACTTGCATATAAATATAAGTGTTTACTTTTTTTTAAAAAAAATGGGAACAGCAACTCGGTCAAGGCAACTCAAGCAAATAGAATATGCAGACATTACAGAAACTACTGTATTTGGTTAGATACCTTTTGCAGAAGTCCACTAATCACGTCGATGGGGGCAGGTGGATGGGCAATTGCACAGGCCCAGTTGATAAAATATCTCTTTCCCATACGGCAGTTGCATTTTGCTTTTCCACAGATGAGCTCTGAAGAATCTAGTGCTGCGAGTTGTCAAAAGAAATCTTTGGGGTATTCAGCCTGAATTTTCAAAAGGAAAAAAAAAAGGTTCTGGCTTCATATTATTATTTATTATTAAGATAGCAATTCGTCTGCACAGTAGATTTTGCTTCTGCTTTTAAGTAGCCCATTTGAAACTCAGTGAGAATTGGTGGAGAAAGGGCTGGATAAGCCATTATTATACAGCGAGAATCTGCTTTGAAAGCTTTGGGGGAAGAATTTAAATGTATTCGGAGTCCAAATTGGAACTGAAATCAGATTTGGATGTTTTCCCACAACATCAGGAGGAATCTATATTCGTCACTTTGCTATCTTTCAGCAAGCGCCCTTAATCTCTTGCCTTCCCATAAACCCCATACCAGATTATTCTGTAATATATTATAACAAGCCGATACTCTAACAATATGATTTTATTTTAGTAGGAAAACCACATGTTTACAATTTGGGGGAAAATGGCTGCATTTTTCAGCTGCCTTCCCCCCCCCCAACATCTTGCATTACACTTTACAGCTTAGTTTAAAGGACAAAACCAGGCGTGAACTACAATTTCCTTGACCGGACGCCCAAAGTTTTCAGGGGAACTGTAATAGTCTATCCAAAGTGGATGTGGAGAGAGACTAAGGAAGAGCGGGACCGGAGGGAAATGAAGTAGATTTGGTAGTGATTAATTAGGAGGATTGCGCTGTGAATGGCAGCTATTCAGTACAGGCCTGGCGGTCAGCTTAATTGCCTGTAGTTCTGCTAGGCTGTCGGCTGTTGCTAGTCGAACAGGCGAAGAAGCAGGAGTGGTCTGCTGTGTAAAAACAAAGTCTTACAAGTCTTACAAACTTGATCACCCCAAAAGGTGGCTGAACGTAGATGATACGGCTAGAAATGAGGAGTCCTGGGTGCATTTTGAGCTTGGTTGTTTTCTTGCAGACGTTTCATTACCCAAACTAGGTAACATCATCAGTGTTAAAAGAATGTGGAGGAGGAGGAGGAGGAGGAGGAGGAGGAGGAGGAGGAGGAGGAGGAGGACTGTCGGATCCTTGGTGCTTTCTGAGCCTGCTTCTTTTCTTATAGACACTTCATTACCCAACTAGGTAGCGTCATCAGTGCTACAAGGGAGTGGGGTTTGTGGAGAGGAGCAGGAGGAAGAGGAGGAGCAGGAGGAAGATGATGAAGAGGAGGATGAGCCTTGGTGGAGCAGTGGGCTAATGCCTCCTTAAGGAACACCAGCTGCCTGCAATTAGTGCAGGTTCGCATCCCACCAGGCTCAAGGTTGACTCAGCCTTCCATCCTTCCGAGGTAGGTAAAATGAGGACCCAGATTGTTGGGGGCAATTAAGCTGACTTTGTAATAATGCCGCTTTGGGGGGGGGGGCGAAAGCCCTAATAAAGCAGGCATATACATAGAATGAAGGCTATTGCTAAGCACATTGGTTTGTGCTTCTTAGATTGTAAGCCGCCCTGAGTCTTCGGAGAAGGGCGGGATATAAATGGGATTTTTTTTAAAAAAAGGATGACTGTGGGGTCCTGGGTGCTTTCTGAGCTTGGTTATTTTCTTGCAGAAGTTTCATTATCCAAACTAGGTAACATCATCAGTCACTAGCACTGAGGATGTTATTTTGTTAGGACTATGAAAGATCTGCAAGAAAACCACCAAGCTCAGAGACCACCAGGGACCTTGGATTCCTCCTCCTCCTCCTCTCCTCCTTCTTTCTCCTTCTCCTCTTCCTTCTCCTTGCAAAACTACTCCCTTATAGCACTGATGATATTACCTAGTTGGGTCATGAAACGCCTGCAAGAAAGCAGCCAACCTCAGAGAGCACCAAGGACTCCACAGTTCTCCTCCTCCTCCCCCCTCCCTTCTAGCACTGATGCTGTTACCTAGCTGGGTTATGAAATGTCCGCAAGAAAACCACCCAGCTCAGAGATCACCAAGGATCCTTCATCTCAACTCTGAGCTACAAATATTCTCTTCTATTGATACAACTAGGAACGGTCACTTTGTTCTCTCCTGCATTTCGCCAATAGTAATTTCTCTCCTGATGGCCTTTTTGTGGCCTGAAAGATCTTCTTAGAAAAATGAACGTATGACCTAAACAGATATTTCCTATTCAAATCAATGCCGTTCTGCAGTCAGATCCAGCGGGCCAGAAAACATTCAATTGAAAGCGACGTGAATTCCTTACGATGTGGCCTGCTGTGACTTCATGGTGGACAATTCGGATTAATTTATCTTTAACAACAACAAAAAAATATACATATAATAATAAAGCAAACAAAAGCGTTGGTTTGGGCAACCCTTTGCCTCTTCGTTAGGAAGATAGGGCTGCGTGGGTTTTAAATGTGTAAGTCAAAGAAGAAGAAAAAAGCTTAGTTTTCCTTTCTAGCAGCCCCGGTGAGTTTCAATGGCTTCTCCAGAAATCAATGCTGGAAGAGGAGAAAGTGACAGTAATTGAAAGAAAAATATTTGCCATTTTAGCCTCCAACAGTCAGAAAACATCAGCGCTGCCTTTCACTGAGAGCTTCAGAGGTTTCTGAAGATTGTTTTTGCTTGAGCTGTACAATACTCTAAACCCAAAAGTCCACTTTATTAGCACATGTGGCTGCTGCTTCTCTCCTTGTCTTTCCCCCCCCTCTTTCCCCACCATGGTGTGTGTGTGTGTGGGGGGGGGCTTAGCTGCAAGTATCAACTCTTGTAAATCCAGAAAAAAAGGGCCCAGAGGATATTCTTCTTTTAGAAGACGTTTTAACCACTGGTTTACTGAAACTCTTAAGGTAGATCCAACCTCGACCGTCCAACATTCTAGATTCTACTTCTTAAGCCCGGTTTCTCAACCTTGACAACTTTTAAGATGGATGGACTTCATCTCCCAGAATTCCCCAGCCCGCGATGCTTCTGGGAGTTGAAGTCCACAGGTCTTCAAGTTGCCAAGGTTGGCGATGCCTGCTCTAAATAAATAGGTGAACGGTCAGCGTTGATTCGGAAACCCCACGTGACTTTGGGAGATAGGAGGAATCGTTGCAGCGTAGATGATCAACGTCGTTGTAAAAGGTGTCTCAGCTCCTAGGGAAAAGGGAGGTGGGTGGGAAGCATTTCAGAAGGGACCCTCCCCAATTTCCCAGAGAGGAAAAGGAAAGGGGGGGGGGGAGTTCAGATTTCCAAGTTTCTGTTAATCTAAACTTACAATAAAGGGAACGTTACTACTCCTAGTTTGTGCTTCCTATTTGGACTAGCTCAAAAGGATAACGATTAATCTCCCATGTTTTGTATAGGACCCACTGCTCCTTCCTTCTACTTTTCCCCACAGGCAACTGACCCCCATCACTAATGGAGGGTGGACTATAACCTTGGACCCCACCAGCACCATCCAAAGTTTTAATCACTACACCATACCGTCTTCTCAACTTTAAGAGGGGTGGGCTTCAACTTTTCTCCTCAAGTGATTTTCCTAGACGATTCTAAGGTTTTGTTGAACTTGTGACACACAGCCACACACCAGCACCAACCTCCTTGTGTATTTATTCATCATCCCTCAGAAAAGTGATGCTGGCTGGGGAGTTGAAGTCCGCCCATCGTAAACGTTGCCAAGGTTGAGAAACACTGCGCTAAACAATAGTCACCCAGCTATCTTTAGGACGGAGCTGATAGATCTGGACTCACAGAATCTGTGTTTGGTTTTATTTGTCACCTGCAGCTGATTGCGTCTGACACATCTCGGCTAGGTTCTTTAATTGGAAATTGGAGCTAATTTGGTCTGTTTTTGCCTTATTGCCTGCCAGACGGCTGGGCGTACCTGCTTCTGTGGGAGAGAGAAGGAAATTAAGGGAAGACCTGGCCTTTTCCTGGAGCTACGGAGT